>NC_089264.1:40820623-40939202 GCF_963930625.1 Muntiacus reevesi | reverse complement strand
TAGAGAAGATAGTATTACAAACAATGATTAAGAACCTACCAAAGAGAAATTCTCTTCACATTAAGGAAGTTTGATAAAGATAACAGTGCTTATATTTGATCAGAATTGGAGAAGAAGCTTCATTTTGAGTGGTCATATTTTTTGCAGTGGTAGGAAAAGTCCAATATTGGTGAGTATATCATTACAGTCTAAGCAAGAGAACAGTTCCACGGTCACAGGCAGAGATAGAAAGAAGAGGTCAGACATTTTAATATGAAACTTTTATCCAGAAGTCACAGTTTCAATTAAAAAAATTTGTAACCAACATATTTTAAAATATAATATACAATATCTATCACAGAAAGTTAAATTTTCAAAGGTAAATTTTATATCAAGTCAGTCAGTTCAGTCAGTTCAGTCACTCAGTCATGTCTGACTGTTTGCTACCCCATGGACTGCAGCTCACCAGGCTTCCCTGTCCATCACCAACTCTTGGAGCTTGCTCAAACTCATGTTCATGGAGTTGGTGATGCCATCCAACCATCTCATCCTCTGTCGTCCCCTTCTCCTCCTGCCCTCAGTCTATCCAGCATCAGGGTCTTTTCCAATGAGTCAGTTCTTCACATCAGGTGGCCAGACTATGGAGCTTCAGCTTTAACATCAGTCCTTCCTGTGAATATTCAGGACTGATTTCCTTTAGGATGGACTGGTTGGATCTCCTTGCAGTCCAAGGGACTCTCAAGAGTCTTCTCTAACACCACAGTTCAAAAGCATCAATTCTTCGGCACTAAGGGCTTCCCTGGTGGCTCAGCTGGTAACAAGTCTGCCCGCAATATGAGAGGCCTGGGTTCGATCCCTGGGTTGGGAAGATCCCCTGGAGAACGGAAAGGCTGCCCACTCCATATTCTAGCCTGGAGAATTGCATGGACTCTATAATCCATGGAGTAGCAAAAAGTCGGACAGGACTGAGCGACTTTCACTTTCTTTCTTAGAATATGGTGCAAATTAGAAAGGATTAGAAATGGGGGGAAAGGCAGTGAAAATCATTCAAGGTGGACAAGGAGAAAGGAGTTTACTGAAAGCGGTAAGTTACCTTTCTACCCAAATCGACTTAACCAGCTTTACAAGGAAATTCTAAGGTCATTAGACCTAAGGTCAATGACCTAAATGTGAGGTCAAGACCTCACATTATCCTAGTCATCCTGAAAGACTTGCTTTGATATTTTCTCCTTGACCATATTGAATAATTTTCACTGCATTTTCTGCTGAACTTTGTTTGTGGCGTTTTGACACAGATATAGATAAGAAGGAAAAATCAATCTCAGGAGAAGTTCTTTAGAAGAGCCCCAAAATAAAATCTGTCATGGCTTCCATTGTTTCCCCATCCATTTGCCATGAAGTGATGGGGCAAGATGCCATGATCTTTTTTTTTTTTTTTTTAAATTAGAGTTTTAAGCTGGCTTTTTCACTCTCCTCTTTCACTTTCATTAAGAGGTTTTTAGTCCTCTTCACTCTCTGCCATAACGTTGGTGTCATCTGCATATCTGAGGTTATTGCTATTTCTCCTGGCAATCTTGATTCCAGCTTGTGCTTTTCGCATGATGTACTCTGCATATAAGTTAAATAAGCAAGCTGACAAAATATATAGCCTTGACGTACTCCTTTCCCAATTTGGAACCAGTCCATAGAGTGCTAAACAATTAGTATTCACAAACATTTTAATATAAATCATTTAAGACTATGATACATTGATGTAATTTGTAGATGTTGACTAGTTTTCAGAGACCTTGATGGAAAAAACAGTCACCCTTTGCAGATACCCTTGTTTTACATCTATAACATTCTATTAACTATGAGAACCACTTGAAAAGAATAAGAAAAACAAAAAGTCTCCCTGAAGTCTTTTTCTTATTTAATTAGGAAAAACCATGAAACTTCATTTTTTATATGCTTTTAGATTCAAGTTTTCATTGGAACTTCAATATTGGAAAACAACTATTTGATTCAGCAGAATAAATAAAAAAGAATCAATCAAAAGGGCTTATTCTAATATAGTACTTATGGAGTGTTTAGTGTTGGACTGGATGTTGTGGAAAAAAGAGGATGTGTAATAGTGAATCACTGTTTCTAAGGAAATTATAGTTTAATTGAGGAATTGTGTCAGCTTGATGGAAATAATTATGGAATAATACATTGAAGAGATGATTTTGAAAGTTTCAAAAAGTATTTAAGAAAGGTTGGATTTTAGGAAACAAGGATTTTGAAAGGCTTGAGGATATAGGGAAAGGAAAATTAACATTTCTTAGCCCTATTAGGTTCTGGACACAGACAGCACTAAATAACATCTTGGACATTTTTAACTTTTAATTCTCATAGCAGCTCTGTAAGTACGACAAAGTTGATTCCACTTTAAAGTGAAAGATATTGAAGCTTAAAGAAGTGAGTTAATTTGCCCAATTCTGCTTGTAAATGGCAGCCACTGAGTTTTACAAAATTTTTGGCATTGCCACGCAACATGTGAGACCTTAGTTTTCCTGCCAGGGAGGGAGCCTGCTCTTGCAGTGGAAGCGTGGATTCTTAACCATTGGACCTACAGGAAAGTCCCAGCCATTGAGTTTAAATACAGACTTTTCTTGCTCCAAATTCTGTGACACTCTCCCAGTCACAGTATTCCAGATGTGAGAAATTCTAGGATGAAAGATAGAGGCAAGAAAGAGCATTCATGTGAGAGGGAAGAGAGACAAATCAGTGGGTACCTATAATAGGTGTGACATTATCCCCTCAAGCACTTCTGATTTCCAGAGGTTTCCTCGGGCTCCTTTTACCTCTTTAGTGGAATACTTTCCATAAACCAGTCTCCTATAATTATTCAGTAGCATTATTATGCATCTAGTTACTCAAATCATCTTTGAATTCTTTTGTATCTTTACTCTCTTACCTAATTCACTAGCAAATTCTATCAAGTCCACCTCAGATGTATATCCACATCTATGCTTGTGCCTCTAGCTCTGTCTAAACTCATCTATTTCTGCATTGATATCTGTCTCTATTTGTATCTAAATATGTTTATATATCTTTGTTTCTCTATATCTTATCTTAAATCTATTATCTATTTCTATATGTTTCTCTCTATATATTTATTTCTCTCTCAGTCTATATAACTATTTACATATTGATTTCTATGTGCATACATATGTCTCTATCTCTATTTAAATCTATACTTCTATAGGTCTACCTCTAAATCTATATCACTATCTATATCTGTACTTACACCCTATACCTATATCTGCATTCATCTTAAATCTATCTCCACTGGAATCAAGTGAGTCTAAAGCATCATCATCTCATACTTGAATTACTGTGATAGTCTCCTAACTGTTCTTCCAACTGCTATTCTTGCACTTCTATAATCCTTTAAATATGTAAATTACTTCATGCTAATTTCAAAAGCTCCCAGTGCCTTCCCTTACACTAAGAATAGTATCCAAATTCCTGCTTATGGCCAACTGACTCTACTTTTACTACCTCATCCCCTTAAAATCTCTTCCTCAATCTTCAAGATCCAGTCACTCTAGCTTTCACTCTTTTCTCAAATACATCAATCATTTATGCATTGGGGGATTTGTACTTGCTATTCCTTCTGTCTATTATGGTCTGCTTTTACATGTTAGCATTTCAGTTTCCTCTTGTCATTCAGGACTCAGTTAAAATGTAACTGCCTGAGGAAAGCTATCCTAGTGATTCAACTTTGTATCAGAGACCCAGTGATAGATTAAAATGGCCTTGTATGCTGTGGAATTTCTCTGCTGAGAACTGGGGATCCATTAGCATCTCCTTGAGTCTGGGTGGGCTCTGTGACTGCTCATACAAAGAGACAATGCCAGTTTCTTCTGGGCTTTGGTGAAAAGAGATTATCAACTTTCACTCACACTTAGAAGCATACTACCATTAATTAGTGTGACTCACTCTGGTCACCATACTGTAAGGAGTCCAAGCCACATAGAAAGATGGGGGATGAAATGCCATGTGAAAAGAGAAAGGGAGAGAAAGACAAAAGCAAGAGGGGGAGAGAGGGGCTCTGAATACTAGACATGTGGATGAAAAACTGGTTTTTGGAAGTGGATCATCCTGTTCCAGCTGCCACTATGTGGACCAGGGACAAGTTACCCAGTTAAATCTTTCCAGAGTTCTAAACTCACAAAACTGTAAACAAAACACAATATTGCTTTAAGTCACTAAGAATGTGAGGGTTGTGCTACAAAGTATAGTGAACCAGACAATTGCCAAGTATGGTTTGGTTTATCGTATCGCACTTTCCTACTAGTTAACACTACTGTTCTTTTTTCCTTCCCTTTTCTCTTCTTACCTTTTACTTTTGCCCTCTCTTTCTTTTCTTTCCTTTACCTAGCTACTGTCTCAACTCTTTAGATTATAAACACCACATGAATAAGGTGGAGAAGGAAATGGCAACCCACTGCGGTATTCTTGCCTGGAGAATCCCGTGGACAGAGGAGCCTGGTGGGCTGCTGTCCATAGGGTCGCACAGAGTCGGACACGACTGAAGCGACTTAGCATGCATGCATGCATTGGAGAAGGAAATGGCAACCCACTCCAGTGTTCTTGCCTGGAGAATCCCAGGGATGGAGGAACCTGGTGGGCTGCCGTCTATGGGGTCACACAGAGTCGGACACGACTGAAGCGACTTAGCAGCAGCATGAATAAAGGCTTTGTATATCTCTTTTCCCATTGAACTCTGGTCTGCAGAAGTGTGCCTCAAAGATAGTTGGAAGCAGTCAGTAGTTATCAAATAAATAAAATAAGCCTATGCATTTAGTAAGTCTACCTATACAAGTTTGGTAGTTACTTTGTCAAAATTATGACAATTAGGTGTAAATAAAGAAACAAATGCACAAAATCCAACCAAAATAATTCCAAATATAAATGGGGAAGAAATATACAGTATACTCTATTATGTAATTTTACAATGAGATAGGTTTTAGCAGAACATGATGCTTCAATTGGCTGGAAAATTATACCTCTTGACTGCCCTTTGGTATTAGACTTTGGTGGGATTACTAATGGTTAGCTCAGTGCTGTAATGATTTTCAAAGGAGGAAAAAGCGTCCACAGATTTTGAAGCAGCTTAAACCACATAATTTGGCTTTTCAGAACTAGATCTTGTAGCTGGCAGAGTCCCAACCCTCTCTTCCTCAGCTACATGGCAACCTGGATAAGGCCCTGTGGATCCTGGCTGCCCGACTGCCTCTGATCTGAGGAGCTGATGCAGAAATAACCTCATTGCTCATAGATACCTCTTCACAACGGCAGAATTAATATGGCTCTCCAAATACCAACTTGGGGCCATTGGAGAACTCCTGCTGTGGAGAAGATGAGGTTTTAAGACATGAAAAGAAGTCCTCACATGTCTTCTCCCTTTGCACTCAGGACAAGCGTGCTAAGTCGCTTCAGTCGTGTCTGACTCTGTGTGACCATATGGTCTGTAGCCCTCCAGGCTCCTCTGTCCCCAGGAT
The DNA here is from genome assembly GCF_963930625.1 of Muntiacus reevesi. Classification (NCBI taxonomy): domain Eukaryota; kingdom Metazoa; phylum Chordata; class Mammalia; order Artiodactyla; family Cervidae; genus Muntiacus; species Muntiacus reevesi. The sequence continues at coordinate 40,933,692 of NC_089264.1, read as the reverse complement.
TCTCCAGGCAAGAACACTGGAGTGGGTTGATATACCCTCCACCCGGGGATCTTCCCGCCCCAGGGATCAAACTTTGCCTCTTACACTTAACCTGCATTGGCAGGCTCTTGACCGCTCGTGCCACCTGGGAGGCCCTTGCCCTAAGTACAAAGGCAGTAAAAGTGGGCAGAGACTCAGAGAGAGGCTCCTGTCACCCACTAAGTAACCCACTGAGCCAGCCACTTCAGAGACACTTCCTAAGGTGCCCACCCGGCCTACACTCCGCTCCATCTCTAAGAAATTCTCTCCTGCGTCTCTATAGTCACAGAGGTGAAGTCTTCCCTGCCGATTCCAGCCACTCTGGCCTTTGTTCCACTTCTTCAGCATGAGGTCCAACTTTCAGGCTCAGGGCTTTTGCACAGACTATTCACTCTGACTAAAACTTCCCTAACACTTACCTTCTTTACTTCACTCAAATTCGAGCTGAGGCTTAAATGTCACTTCCTCTGGGAAAGCTTTTCTCTTCCCCTGGGCAAGATTATGCATCTCTGCCTTACACTTTTGATACATCCTTCATAATAAGGAAAACTCTGCATTTAAACAGCTAGTCCACCATTTTATGTGTTCTCTGTGATTAATCAATCAATGTATTGTGTTAAGTGTTCTCTGGAGTTTGGCAGTGAGCCCAACAGAGGCAAAAAGCAGACGTGTTTTGTTCTTTTCTATATCGAGAAGATTTAGCATGATTCCAGCATAGAGTAGATGTTTAGTAATTAGACTTTGAATGACTGAATGAATGTTTGATAGGTGAATGAATTGCAGGAAAGCTATCTTTTACTGATTTTTTTCTCCTTTGAATTTGGAACAATATATGTGTCCCTAGTAAGGTGAGAGACTTTATGCCTAAGTTTTTTCAAAAAAAATTTCCAACCTCACAGATCATTGATTTGTTCAGCTGCAGACTTAATCGCATCCTGTGTTCTAAAAATGATCATGATTTGAGGCAGGAAGTAAGTACATAAAAATTCCCATTCTCTGATTCATAAATTTCTTACTAAGTTGTCTGTCTTGATAAAGATTCTGAAATCCTCAGGGCTGAATGGTGGGATTCCAACTGCATCCTTTCAGGGGCCTCCATTCTGATAAAACGAACTAAGAACACTTAATTCAAGCCTGAGACTCTGCTATAATACTTCCAATTATTGAAACTTATTTCAGTATCTAGTTCAGCCTAAGGTATACGTAGGCACTTAATAATTGATGGTCATTATTATCAATGTGATTGATTATATCAGCATTCTTGTCATCTGGACAGTCCTCCCCTCTCCTAATGAGCTTGTCTATTTCTTACATTTCTGTCAAGTCCTTTCAAATGGGTCCAGAATTTTTTACTCTGATCCTGACCCATGAACTCAGGCTTTTTTCTCCTGTCTCTTTTTCTGATGCTACTAGCTAGTTTGCTTCTCTTCTAGGAACTACAGAGCGTTCCATTCAGGGAAGCTCATCTGTTGGAAACCCCTAGCTACTTTTTGGATCACTATCTTAACAGATCATTTTGTCTGAGATTGGAGATTATTGAAGCCCTTGGATATCATTGTCATGTCCTCTGATCTGAAATACTAGTATTAAGTCACTTCATTTGAGCATCTCTGACTTCTAATAGTTAAGAGCCTAGATTTGAGAGACACATTTTGAAGAATAGATCCTCCATCTATTTGCTGTGAAAACTTGGGAAAATTATTTAGTCCCTAAGTGCCTCTTTCCTATTTTATAAAACAAAAATCAATAATAGTACCTGCTTCCAAGGGCTGTTGTCAAGATGAAGTGAGATGACACGACAGCAAAAGACTACTGGCAAACTTGCTTCTCCCTGGTCTGTCTGTCTACCTGTGACCATTATTTCTTGCTTGGTCTTAATATCTGCCCCAAGGTTTTGCTTGATGTGACTGGTCCATGTGCTTGTCCCAGTGTATGACCTGAAGGCAAAAATACATTACTGGCTCTTTGGGAAATAAGGATTGCATAGGTAACAATATTTTAAGTAGTTTTTGTGTTAACTTTCTAGGATTGGCTGATCACAGTAGCAAATATTATTTTTGTGATTCTTTCACTTGCTGGGCTATCTCTCAAATAAGCTAGATGGTGGATTTTTTAATTTAAAACAATATAAATGAAAAAATTTTAAATTTTGTTAATGAGAATTCTGCCTCTAGGAGATGGAGTAGACATACTCCCCTTATCATCACACTAAGTACAATTAATAACACTGAACACTATATTTAAAACTAATATAATAAGACTCTGAAATATAGAAAGAAGGTGACAGATGGTCACAAAAACTTAGGACTTAGGGAATGGCATGGTGTTTAGTTACCTGAACTTTCTTTTTGCCTCATACATCCTTAGTGAGAGCTGATAAAGCTAGCAACCTGGAAATATCAGCCAGAGCAGATAAATATGCCCCCCCCCCAAACCCGCTCTTTCTAGCCAAGGACCAGGAAAAGACAGAAAAATTTTCAGATAGTGATTGCTCCATTCCAACTAGACAACACAGAAAAAAGTCTGTGTTGTCAGCCTTGCCAGCAAAGGCTGAGTGGGCATCCACTCAAGGATGAAAGGAGAAAATATAACACTCCCGCTGCAATGGAGTTGGAGGAGGTTGGGTAAAGAGCTAGAATTTTATTCCCTACTAGCAGTATTAAGTTCCTCAACCACAGTGTCAGTGCAGACTACCTGGCAGCCTAGATTTCTATTCATACTTGTCAGTAATGCTTTTAATCTCCACTCAAATGGCATCAGATGAAGGCTAATGGAGAGTGGTAACAAAGCCACCCCCCCACTGCTGTCAGTGGAGACATAAGTCAGAACTTTCACCTCTGCCCAGCAATAATGAGGAGCCTTGCCCACATGAGTATTAATGATGGCTAAGTGGCAAACTGGAAAAGACCCTGATGCTGGGAAAGATTGAAGGCAAAAGGAGAAAAGGGTGGCAGAGGATGATTTGGTTGGATGGCATTACAGACACAACGGACATGGATTTGGGTGAACTCCAGGAGATAGTGAAGGACAGTGAGGCCTGGTGTGCTGCAGTCCATGGGGTTGCAAAAAGTCAGACATGACTTAGCGACTGAACAACAAGTGGTAAATCCACTATTCTATTCCACGTGGCAGTAAAAAAATAATACCTTCCCCTTTCCCCTCCATAGGTCATATCCAAAAAATGCAACTTAAACTGAAGTTTAATAATATCAAGAATTGTCCAAAATAATTTAAAAACATCCATGTTTCAATACAAATTACTTATCAGATCAAGAAACAGGAGGATCTCACACTAAATGTAATAAAATCAAGAGACTTCAATGCTGATATGACAGAGCTGTTAAAATGATCAAACAAAGATTTTAAAGCAGCAACAGTAAAAGTATTTTATTGACCAATTACCAAAGTACTTTTAACAAATTAACTAATAAAAAGTCTCAGCAAAGAAATACTCTTAGCAAGGAAACGAAAGATATAAAGAGGAACCAAGCAAATTTTAGAAATAGAAAGTAAAACTACTGAAATGAAAAGCTCAGTGAACGGCTGCAATCATAGAATGGAGGGGGACAGGGGAAATCATCAGTGAATGAAAGATATAAGAATAGACATCACTCAATCTGAACAACAAAGAGATAACAGACTTAAAAAATCAATGAAGCTTTTGGAATCTGTGGGACTATAATCAAACACCTAACATTTTTATTATTGGAGTTTAATAAAAATAGGTAAAAGAGGAGAGATGAAAAAAGTACACATAGGAATAATGACCAACAACTTCCTAAATTTGTCAAAAGACATACATCTCCAGATTCAAGAAGCTGTGTAAATTCCAAACAGGATAAACTGAGAGGGATCCATGCAAAGACACATTTTAATTAGTATTTTGAAAACTAAAAGACAAAGAAAAAGTCTTGGAAGTGGTCAGAGAAAAATCCACTTTATCTGTAGGGAAAAATTGAAATAAAATGATAGCAGATTTCTCATCAAAAATGTTGGAGGCCAGAATAAAGTGGACAATATTTTTCAAACAGTGAAAGAAAAGAATTGTCAATCTGGCAAACCATAGCCATCAAAAATATCCTTCAGGAATAAAAGGTAAATAAAGATATTCTTAGAGGAAGAGAAACTAAAATAATCTCTCACTCTCAGACTTATTCTAATAAAAGTGGCTAAAATAAGTTTTCTAAACAGGAAAGAAATTTTAAAAAAGAACCCTAGAAATTTGGAGAGGAGAAAATAACAAAGTGAAGAAAACATTAAACATTTTTCTTCTTCTCTTGAATTTTCTAAATTTTTGATGACTGATACAAAACTTTTAACACTGTATAATATAGTTCTAAATGTTGGTTGAAGAAATATTTAAGCCAATTGTGTTATCAATAAGGGAGTGCAAAGGAAGTTAAAGGGAGGAAACATTTTGGTTTATAATCGGCTTAAGTTATGTATATACATATATATATGAGATGATATATCATATATATATATCACATACATAATTATAATATTCTAAGTATAATGCGATACCTAGAATAATCACTAAAAAAGCTGCACAAAGAGATATACAATGTGAAACTAAAGATAAATAATAATGTATTCTTAAAAAATTTTAATTAACCCATAGACAGTCAGGAAAAGGAACCCAGAAATAAAACATGTTTTATTCAGTCACTAAATTGTGTCCAACTCTTTGCAATCCTGTAAGACTGTAGCATGACAGGGTTCCCTGTCTTTCATTATCCCCCAGGGTTTGCTCAAAAGAGAACAACAAAAATGAAAACAAGATGTCAGGTTTAATCCTAAAGTATTAATAATTATATTAAATGTAAATGGCATAAACATACCAATTAAATGGCAGATATTGGCAGAGTGATTTATAAAACATAATCCATCTGTTTTATATATATATATATATATATATATATATATATAATGCAAACATTAATCAAAGGACAGTAAGAATAGATGTATTATTATCAGATAAAGTAGATTTTAGAGCAAAAAAAATTACAAGAATAAAAGAGCAACATAAAATGATAAAAAGGTAAGCCCACAAGTGGACACAGAAATACAGAAATTCTATGTATACATATACAGACAACAGATCTGTAGAATGTTTGAGGCAGAAATAGATAAAACTAAAACAAAAATCATACACTCAATTATAATTGGAGACCTCAACACCTTTCTCTCAACAGTTTATTGAAAAACTAGACAGAAAATCAGCAAGGCTATAGAAAAACTTAATAGCACCATTTAAACAACAGTATCTACTCAATATTTTCAGAAAACTCAACAACAGCAGAACACGCATCGTTTTCAAGTGCCCATGAATCATGTCCCAATATAATCATATCCTGATGGAGAAACTTAAAAAATTTAAACTAGTGAAATTGTAGAGTTTATTCTTTGACCACAATGGAACCAAACTAGAAATCAATATGAGAATTTACAGAAAAAATTTCCAAATATTGGGAAACTAAGCAGCATATCTATAAAAAATCCATGTGTCAATAGGATAGCTTCAGAAGAAATTTTAAAATGTTCATTTAGCCAAATGAAAATGGAAATACAATTATTAAAATTTGTAGGACAGATAAAGCAGTGCTAAGGAGGAAATATGTACAACTAAATTCACATATTAGGAAAAAATGTCTCCAATCAATACTCTAAACTTCCACTTCAACTCAGAAAAGAAGAACAAAATAAAACCAAAGCAAACAGAAGGAAGGAAATAATAAGAGCAGAAATTGTTGAACTTGGAAACAGAAACACAATAGAGAAAATCAATGAAACCAAGAGATTATTCTTCAAAAAAATCAATAAAATTGACAAAGAGCCAGCAAGACTGAGGAAGAAAAAATAAAGGAAAATAATTACAAACATTTGAAATGACACAGGGGATACCACTAGGACCCTGCATATGTACCAAAAATATATAGATATATTATGAACAACTCTTCACATATAATTTGAAAACTTAAATGAAATAAATCATTTTATTGAAAGAAAACAGCCAATATTTATCCAATATAAAATAGATTATGAAATATATGATTGCAATTACCATAGAACTATTCAGGGATTTGAAACCAACTATTAAGCAATTGAGTTTGAAGTCCTTATAAAACCGATTAATACTGCTTATTTCATATAGTTTTGAGAGCTAAGAAATTTTAAAAATCATATGAAATATCTTTTATGTTTTATGTTCTTTAGTAATCTGATAATATATTCTATTTTTTTTTCCTCCTGAAAGTTGTATTTACACTTAAATCAATGGTGCATTTGAGGTTAATTCTGAATACATGTGAAGTTTGTTCTGTTTTTGACCAATGATTTAAGTATGAATCACTACCTGCTAACATATATAAAAAAACTAAATATCTAAGGCCAGATAACAGTTGATTTGCAGTTCAATACAACTTGAAATTCAGCTCTTATCATTTTAACTAAGGAGAAGGCAACGGCAACCCACTCCAGTACTCTTGCCTGGAAAATCCCATGACGGAGGAGTCTGGCGGGCTCCAGTCCACAGGGTCGCTAAGAGTCCAAAAGGCCTGAGCGACTTCACTTTCACTTTTCACGTTCATGCACTGGAGAAGGAAATGGCAACCCACTCCTGTGTTCTTGCCTGGAGAACACAGGGACGGGGGAGCCTGGTGGGCTGCCGTCCGTGGGATCATACAGAGTCGGACACGACTGAAGCAACTTGGCAGCAGCAGGAGCACTTCAGCTATGCCATAGCCATGACCTGTAAAATGAGAGTCCTATAAAATGAACTATCCTGTTGTGATTGAGTGCAAAAGACTCGGTATAGGGGCTCCTAGTCTAATAATGGTATATTTGTATCTAATTATCTGTCGTATCTTGGGCAATTGCTTAAATTCCTTGAATTGGCAACTGAAAAAAGTTGCATGAGATTATTTTATGGTCCTTTCCTTTTAGCTATGATTTATTTTTTTTTTTTTAATTCAAGCCCAATATATCTCATCAGAACCAGATTAAGGGGCAAGAAAACCAGGGTATTTTTGGAAAATTGGATTTCCCAAAATCCAATGGTCAAACAAATGGTCAAACAAAGATGGTCAAAGATGGTCAAACAAATATTAATTTCATCCCACACACTCTTCTTGCAAAGTGATGCTGACAATTCTCAACTGAAAGATGAAGTCTCTGGTCCATCCAGTCAAACCTCAGCATATTTTGTAACTGCTTCCACCATGAGAACATGATGAAAACTGACACTTGCCTGACTTCTGAGGCTAGGTTATAAAATGCAATATAGCTTCACCTGAAGCCCTTTTCTCTCTCTTTTTTACCGTATGTACTTATACCTTTGAGAGATCTGATTAACTATGTAAGTAATTCTGAAGATGCCATGGTGGACATCACATAGAACAACTCAGAGTGACAAAATATTCCTGAGGACCCCTGCTATCCCCAGATATCCAAGTGTTCTGAGCTGGAATTCCATGTATATAAGTGAAGAAGTTTTCATGACACTAGCTCTAGTCACATTCAGAAAACTAAGATCATGAGAAACGCTGGGCTGGCAGAAGCACAAGCTGGAATCAAGATTGCCAGGAGAAATATCAATAACCTCAGATATGCAGATGACACCACCCTTATGGCAGAAAGTGAAGAAGAACTAAGGGCCTTTTGATGAAAGTGAAAAAGGAGAGTGAAAAATTTGACTTAAAACTCAATGTTCAGTAAACTAAGATCATGGCATCCAATCCCATCACTTCATGTCAAATAGATGGGGAAACAGTGGAAACAGTGGATGACTTTATTTTTCTGGGCTCCAAAATCACGGCAGATGGTGATTGCAGCCAAGAAATTAAAAGACACTTACTGCTTGGAAGGAAAGTTATGACCAACCTAGGCAGCATATTAAAAAGCAAAGACATTACTTTGTCAACAAAGGTCCATCTAGTCAAGGCTATGGTTTTTCCAGTGGTCATGTATGGATGTGAGAGTTGGACTATAAAGAAAGCTGAGCACAGAAGAATTGATGCTTTTGAACGGTGGTGTTGGAGAAGACTCTTGAGAGTCCCTTGGACTGCAAGGAGATCCAATCAGTCCATCCTAAAGGAGATCAGTCCTGGGTGTTCACTGGAAGGACTGATGTTGAAGCTGAAACTCCAATACTTTGGCCACCTGATGTGAAGAACTAACTCATCTGAGAAGACCTTGATGCTGGGAAAGATTGCAGGCAGGAGAAGAAGGGGACGACAGAGGATGAGATGGTTGGATGGTATCACCGAGTCAGTCGACATGGGCTTGGGTGGACTCTGGGAGTAGGTGATGGACAGGGAGGCCTGGCGTCCTGCGGTTCATGGAGTGGCAAAGAGTCAGACATGACTGAGAGACTGAACTGAACTGAACTGCTCCTTGGAAGAAAAGCTATGAGCAACTTAGACAGCATTTTGAAAAGCAGAGACATTACTTTGCTGACAAAGGTCTGTTTAGTAAAAGCCATGGTTTTTCCAGTAGTCATGTATGGATGTGAGAGTTGGACTATAAAGAAAGCTGGGCACCAAAGAATTGATGTTTTTTAACTGTAGTGTTGGAGAAGACTCTTGAGAGTCCCTTGGACTGAAAGGAGATCCAACCAGTCCATCCTAAAGGAGATCAGTCCTGAATATTCATTGGAAGGACTGATGGTGAAGCTGAAACTCCAATTCTTTGGCCACCTGATGTGAAGAACTGACTCACTGGAAAAGACCCTGATGCTGGGAAAGACTGAAGGCTGGAGGATAGGGGGAAGACAGAGGATGAGATGATTGGATGGCATCACCGACTCCATGGACATGAGTTTGAGCAAGCTCCAAGAGTTGGTGATGGACAGGGAAGCCTGCCATGCTGCAGTCCATGGGATCACAAAGAGTTGGACACGACTGAATGACTGAACTGACTGAGCTCTCGCCACCATCAGTCTATGACTTCAGAACTACAGAGTTGAGTTGCACTTAAATTTCTGACTCATGTGTATCATGAGAGATAATATATATTCATTGGTGTTTTAAGTCACTAAGCTTTGGGGTAGCTTTTTAAATAGTCACTGTTACTAGAATAGTGCCCATCTATGGATTCTTAAAACATCATTGGAAATACAGCAAAATGGAGAAAAGTATATTTACTTGAATGCTTTAGAGTACATGAATGTATGAATAAATTTATTGAATATAAATCCCACTGATAACCACATCTTAATAGTATCAAGGGTGTACATTTTGCATATTTGTAAAAAAAACAAAAAAACAAAAAACAAAACCTAGAGTCAGAGGAACAGGATGATGGAGCCAAATATTTGCCAATAATATCTAAAGCCAACACATTAGGGTTAGTTCATTTTCATATAAGCTTCTGAACAAGCTTTATTTTGGGGAGCTCATTATAGAAAGGTAACTTTTCTCCTGCTGTGGGATACAATATCCCTAAGAGCTTTCCATTCCAGCCAAAGCTTTCATAGCTCTATGGCTTGTACAAAAGTATATGGTTTTACTCTGTGCTAAGTCTTAAAGGTAAATTTTCTCATTAGAAACTCTAGAAATCTAAGGAAAGCTTGGGCTCTTGATTCAAGCTATAAAAGTGTCCAAGAGGGCAGCTAAGTTAAGAGAGTAATAAAATCTGGTACAGATCTATTGCTTCTGATTAGGTCTGTTGTGTCAGATTATATTATTGTTCAAAACAATTCACTCCCATTTTGAGAGGAGTTTACATGTTCTTTGTGTTTGTTACGTAACTTACCATGCCAGTGTGTAGGTGGCATACACTTTCTTGTCCCATTGGAAGACTTGCCCACTATAATCTGAGCGAACGTGATGTGGGCCATGGTGGAGCAGAAGCCTTAAATATGACTGCACAATTCAACTTAGCCTCTGGCTTCTGCTTTCTGCTCTGAGAATGGCACTTTCCAAATAAAAGTTGCTCCTATAGTCTGGAGGTCTAGTAGACAAGACAGGTGGAACTCTACTGGTTTAAAGCCTACATATAAAGTAAGTTAGAAATAAATCTCTGTGTTATATGACCCTGAGACACTGGAGTTGTTCGTCACTCCAACAAATCTTCCCTGGTGGCTCAGTGGTAAAACAATCTGCCTGCAATGAAGGAGATCATGGTTCAATCCCTGGGTTGGAAAGAGTCCCTGGAGAAGGAAATGCAGCCCACCCCAGTATTCTTGCTTAGAGAATTTCATGGAGAGAGAAGTCTGGCAAGCTACAGTCCATGGGGTCGCAAAGAGTCAGACACATCTGAGCAAGTAACACTTTCACTTTCATTGTATTAATAAAGCCTTTTTTTTTTTTATTAGTTGGAGGCTAATTACTTTACAATATTGTAGTGGGTTTTGTCATACATTGACATGAATCAGCCATGGAGTTACATGTATTCCCCATCCCAATCCCCCTTCCCACCTCCCTCTCCACCCGATTCCTCTGGGTCTTCCCAGTGCACCAGGCCCGAGCACTTGTCTCAGGCAGCCAACCTGGGCTGGTGATCTGTTTCACTATAGATAATATACATGTTTCAATGCTGTTCTTTCGAAACATCCCTCCCTCACCTTCTCCCACAGAGTCAAAGCCTGGTTTTGAGTGACAGAAACACAAATCACATGAGTTTAAGCAAAACAATAGCTATTATTTTTATATAAATTAATAAAATTCGTGTGTGTGTGTGTGTGTGTGTATGTTGGAAGTAGAATATTAACTGGCTTTTAGAAGTTGAAATTTTCCCTGGTGGCTCAGCTGTAAAGAATCCACCTTCAATGTAGGAGATGCAGGTTTGGTCCCTGGGTCAGGGAGATACTCTGGAGAAAGGAATGATGACCAACTCCACTATTCTTGCCTTTGAAATCTCACAGACAGAGGAGCCTGGTGGGTTACAGTTCATGGGGTAGCAAGAGTCAGACATGATTTAGTGACTAAATAGCAATGTAATTTGAAAATATAGTTTGGGACATGGTTGGATTCATGATCTCAGACGATGTCATCCGTGTTTTCTGTTTGTCTTTCTCTCTTTTTTTCTCCTGTTTCTTTTCTTATGTTCAACTTACTCTGGTCCATCTGTATCTCTGAACTATACCTCCCCTTATTTTGTCTCTATTCTTAACGCTGAGGCTGTGAGACTGTTCAGAAGCCTGTATGACTGAGAATATGAGATAAAGTTGTATAAAGAAAAAGTAGTGCTCTATTTTCAGAAGAGGGATGGTAGGCAGGCAAAATTAAAGGGAAAAAAAATCTATTATAAAGGTAAATCCCACAAAGATTGTGCTCAGGGTGGCACAGATGTTTGCAAAGTTGCTTTCGAAGAAGAGTGGAAGGGATTCAATGCCAGCCAGTCACTAGTTTTGCTGAGTGAAGTAATCCACCTTGAGGTTAGAGCTGAACTGCTCAGGGGAAAAGGAAGGCCACTTTGTCCCAAGCACAGTAAATAAGTTCTCTACTGAAGGAACATCAAACAACTATTTTAGAATCTCAGCTTGAAAAAAAGGCTAGTACAGATTTACTTGCAAACTTGGCAGTAGGAACTTAGAACTTGCTTCAGCTTTATCTCTACATAGGTGCCATGGATTCTAAACATACTGCCTTCATATTCAAGATTGAAAGGGGAAAAATTCAACTTCTCTCCATCAAAAAATTGTATTAGTAGGTCACAAACTTTTTCCCATTTTGATTCTTTTGGTAGCATATTGTGCATGGTTCAATGCCTTTGTCTTTAGTGAAAAAAATTCAAATATTTAAAAAGCTTTTTAAATACAGTCTCCCAGGTGTCTGTTGCAGCCTCAAGCCCCTTTTCTTTCTTCTATTGTTCTCTTAATTGTTACTTCACAACAATTAGTTCTTTATTCATATGCAAATATATGCAAATGAAAAGGGACTCAATATATGAGATTTTTACTACTATTTAATTTCTACTTTGGGGTCTACCGATAAGATCTGCAAAACTGATTTTTTGTATACTTACTCCTTGGAGGATAAAAGAGAAAGGGTAGTGTGAAAACAACCTAAATATCTCAAAAGCTCTGCTATTGTTAAGATTCTTCTTTAGCTTGGAAAGTCTTTTTCAATTATTTTTTACTTGTCTGCCTTGCTTTCACAGAAAATGTTGTGTAGAAGCTTCCATTATTTGATACTAACTAGTTATTTAGGATCCAGAATGGCATTTGAAGTATTATTATCAATATGGAAATGGGCTCAGAAAGGAAAGAAGTAATCATCAGACAAATAAATGGAATTTGATTAACTGATTGTTGAAATCATTGTTTTAAAACATCACAATGTTTATTAAATTAAATATTAAATAAATTAATGTAATAAATAAATCAAAATATTTATTAAGGTAAATATTAAATATCATGAGCAAGGGAGGTGTGATAAATAAATTAAAATACTTTTAAGCTTCTGAGAAACACCAGATTATTTGTAGGGTGGGAGGTGTATATGTAAATAGAATGATAACTGTTTTCCTCCTTATAATAAAGATGTCTGCAAAATTTGCTGTCCTACTCTTAAGGAAAGGGAACCTATTTTCCATCCTGTGGAATCTAAGCCTCCCTTAAGTGATGTGTCTGACCAATGAATATAGCAAAAGTGTCTTTCTGGTACTTTAAGGCTAGGTCAGAAGGTGTTTTGTAGCTTTCATTGGTCTGAAAATGTATTCATTTTAGGAACCCAGCTGTTCTTGCCATAAAGAAGTCCAACCAGACTGCAGACAGGGCCTCGTGAAACACAGCCAAGTTACCCTGACAAAAGATGAAGCTAAATTCTTAGCCAGCATCAGCACCAACCTGCTAGCCCTGCGAGTGAACCATCTTGGACCAGCCAAGCCACTCCAGTTAGCATCTCATGGAGTGGAGAGAAGACACCCAGTGAATCCCCTCCTGACTTCCTCGTCCACAAAGTCATGATCCAAGTAAACTGTTGTTTTAAGCCACTACATTTTGAGATAGTTAGCCATACATCAACAGGTAACAGGCACACTGGATACAGATCAAAAAGAACAAAGGGAAAAAAAAAAGACGTTGTCTCTGTGAAAGCAGTCATACTACTTGTACAATTTCCCTTGCCAAGCTAAAGGGATCTATTCATGGACCGTTTAAAAACAGGAAGCAATTAAATCCAGTTTACACATGCTAAAAAGAGCTTTTAATTGTTAAGGTTTCCTTCCTTGCATTTAACCTTGGCTCCTTTGGTCTCTATTCACCAGTGGATACCCAGAGGAGAGGGAGGAGCGCTCTGGTGAGGATAAATGTGCCGGCCAAGACTCCAGTGTCCTCTGTACAACCTACAGATGCCTCAGTGACTAATCTTCATCTGCAGATAATTCAGAAACAGGGCAGATCCCTCGGATTTGAAAATGGGAACTAAAACTCATCCATCTTCTCCTGATGGCTAAACAGGCTATTATTAGCAGGCCAGATGATTTAATAGGCCGGGGATGGAAAGGCACATGTTGATAATTAAACACCCCAGAGTTCCATTCCAAAGCAAGTGTCCTTTAAAGCATGACTAAGGTTTGTTTGCTTTTTAAACCCTTTTCTTCCACTTCCGAGACTCTGGAATGTGTTCAGGCATCAACATAAACTTTTTCGATGGCTAGAAATGATGTGCGTCAAACCAATGCTGTGTTGTTTGAATGACAAGTCACATGGAATTACCTGTCCTGAACCAGCTTTATAAATGTATACATCTATGAATTCTAAAAAGACTGATCCACTCCTTCAGCAAATATGAATTGAGGTCAAACAGATACTGGTAGAATGATAGCACTGTCTTTCAGAGCTGACTCTGCCTGGTGGCTGTTTGACCTTGAAAAAGTCAGAGCACCTTTGGTAACTTAGTTTGATCATATGAACGTGAAGAATACTTGATTCTAAGTTTCCTTCAAGCACTAGAATGTGTTCATTCTACAAACTTTATTGTCAAACTGACTCATCTCTATTAAAAATAAGTTTAGGCAGTAGTTGTGTTAATAGGAAATGGATTGTTTTTGCTTTAAGCACGTGCATCAATATTCTTAGAAAGAAAGTGAAGTCACTCAGTCATGTCCGACTCTTTGTGACCCCGTGGATTGTAGCCCACTAGGCTCCTCCATCCATGGGATTCTCCAGGCAATTAATATTCTTAGCCTTCTTTATTTCCCATATTACCCAAAATTACCATATTACCTAAGATTCCCCATATTACCTAAGATTGTTTTTAAATACTGTTATTTTATAATCATAAATAATAGTAAATATTTATTTTACTCATAACTGTACACCAAGCATGAGCTGAAAGTTTCACACATGCAACCTGTTATATATGTACCTATGTGTACATATATTAAAAAAAAAGTTAGTCGCTCAGACGTGTCCTACTCTTTGCAACCCTATGAACTGTAACCTGCTAGGCTCCTCTGTCCATGTGATTTCCCAGCCATGAATACAGGAGTGGGTAGCCATTCCCTTCTCCAGGGGATCTTCCCGACCCAAGGATCGAACCCAGGTCTCCTGCATTGCAGGCAGATTCTTTACTGTCAGTGCCAGCAGGGAAGCCCCAAGTATACATACATGTCTGTATATTTATATAAAAATACACATGTGTAAGTATACATATATACCAGAAAAAGTGTAAGAAAGAAGACTGTAAAGTCGGCAAGCTCAGTGATAAAGGGACCTTCTGCAAGGGATGATGTTCTCATTGACCTCTTGGGGGATTCTTTTCCATCTTTAGCTTGGAATAGGCTTCAGGGAAGAATTGAACTACAGTGCAGGGGGGAAACAAATTAAAATGCTTTTCCAGAAAAATAGCTTTCCTGCTCTTTGGAGATAAATTCACTTGATTTTATTTTTGGTGTATTGTAGCTTTCCAGGGAAGGGATTTTATTTTTTAAGCTGGAAAATTACCATCTTGACATTGCTGTCTGTTATCTGTTTCTGAGTTTCACACTCAGATGCCTCCTTAATAGTAGACTACCTTTGCCCTGAGAGTCACCTCTATGATATTTCAGTTAAATAAATGTAGCACAAGTCCATGATTCGTCTTCAAAAGTTATGCATCTGAAGCATGCCTTTTTCATCCTATTAGAGCTCAAGTTCATGCTGAGTAAGTCTTTGGTGCTCCTCCCTACACATAACCATAAAGGGTTGAGCAAGCAGGAAAACTTGCAGAAATGAAAGAGTCTTTAAGCCAATGTAGGAGCTTCCAAACATTTAGAACATATTTAACAGATTGAAGTGACCCCGATTGAGGCCAGCATCAGGAAAGAGTCAAAGAAGTGAAGAAAGACATATCATAATAGATGCTATTGTCCATTTTTCTGTCATATCTCCTTGGCTCCTATTATAGACTGAATGTTTGTGTTCCCTACAAATCCATATGTTGAAACTTTGGCATTCAGTGTAGTGGTATTTGGACGGAGGCCTTTAGGTGGTAATAGGATTAGGTCATGAGTGTGGGTCCTCAGGATGGATTAGTACTCTTTCAGTGATAAGAGACATCTCTTTCTCTCTCACACTGAGGACATAATGAGAAGTCAGTCATCTGCAACCCAAGGAGGAGATATTTCACCAGAAACTGAATTGGTTGACACCTTAATCTTAAAGTTCTCAGCATTTAGAATCATGAGAAAATGAATTTTTGTTGTTTAAGACACCCGATCTATTCGGTAATGGCAGCTCAAGCAGATTAGGAGAGCTACTCTTTACCATTGCTTTGCATTCTTCCCCTAGTTTTGGTATGTTTTGGCTTCCAATGGCTATCAGGCAGCTCCCTTCTTGGAGGACAGCACTTGGGAATTCGCTTAATCCCACTCAGACCAAGACAACCCCATGATGTAACTTCCACTCCTGAGTTCTCCTCCAGTATCAGGATTGGGTAAGCTTCTTCTTCTTCCTTTTTTTTTTTTTTTTTTTTAGCTTCTTATTTTAATAGCTCATTCTCTATTCTACCTCCACTTCTTGACAGTTTACCCTAGGAACATTTCCTTAATAAATCACAACCACAAGAATCTTATTTCAGGGTCTGCTCCTGAGAACCTGACTTAAGACACTTTCTATAAAAAGAAAAAAATTTAAAAAAAGGAATGTTTAGTTGACCTGGCTACCAAGTGGCCTGTAGAGGTTAGAATCTGGAGATAGCTTGAAGTTCATGAAGAAATCCTTTCGTATCTTTAACGTTTGTGCTCAGGATCAATGTGGAAGATCTGGCAGAGAGTTAGAGATTTCTCTTAATTCTAAAACAACCAAAGTGAGTTGACTGCTTTCACAGACACCTCCTGGTGTGCCCGCCCAGTCTGTAACCTGCAGTCTCTTCTCATCTCACCTCTAGGGTTACAGAGGCGAGTTGTTGCACTATTCACATTCCAGCCACTCTGGCCTTTCACCTTGAATGTATATTTTATTTTTCAGTCACAGGGCTTTGCAAATGCTGCTTACTCTTTCACTCTTGCTGAAACTTTCTAATTGTTCATCCTTCAAACCCCATCTCTAGATGTACAGCTCTTCCAGAATTTTATGTTTTGGAAAACATGGCTAAATATATGAAAATAACTGAACTACTGAAACTGTGAAATTTGTTATGACTTGTATTGACCCTTATTTAGAAAACCACTGATTAAGTTGCCTTATTCTGCATATTTCAGTACCAACTCTACATCCCAGTGGGCATGGCTTCTGTGTTTGCTCATTGATTCTTTACTATCTGCTCCAATTCTCATCATCATTTGGTTATTAAAAGGGCTCTTTTGTCAACCAGTGTCTTCTCTGTCCTCAAACTAGCATCATTAGTATCACCTAAGGAAAGTTATGACCAACCTAGATAGCATATTAAAAAGCAGAGACATTACTTTGCCAACAAAGGTCCGTCTGGTCAAGGCTGTGGTTTTTCCAGTGGTCGTGTATGGATGTGAGAGTTGGACTGTGAAGAAAGCTGAGCGCCGAAAAATTGATGCTTTTGAACTGTGGGGTTGGAGAAGACTCTTGAGAGTCCCTTGAACTGCAAGGAGATCCAACCAGTCCATCCTAAAGGAGATCAGTCCTGGGTGTTCATTGGAAAGACTGATGCTGAAGCTGAAACTCCAATACCTTGGCCACCTGATGCGAAGAGTTGACTTATTGGAAAAGACCCTGATGCTGGGAGGGATTGGAGTTAGGAGGAGAAGGGGCGACAGAGGATGAGATGGCTGGATGGCATTACCGACTCGATGGGCATGAGTTTGAGTAAACTCCAGGAGTTGGTGATGGAGGCCTGGTGTGTGCGATTCCTGGGATCGCAGAGTCGAACACGACTGCGCAACCGAACTGAACTGAATAGCTTGCTAGAAAAGCAAATCCTTAGGCCTCATCTTAGACCTATTGGTTATTTAATAGAAACTCTGAGGACAGACCTATCAACCTGTGTTTCGGAAAATCCTTCCTGTCATTTTGATGCACATTAAATTTTGAGGATAGCTAAATGTTACAGGACTTTGAATCTTAATATATAATGGCAAATTCTAGGAAAACAAAACGGAACATCCAAGATAAACAAACAAATGACCTTTCCTCAAGATCTTGGCTAATGAATCGTAAGTGCCTTAGTTCTCAGATGGTTTGTATTAATCTGCTCACATTGCCACTAACGAAGCACTGCAAACTGGGTGCCTTAAGCAACAGAAATTTACTGTCTCACCATTCTGGAGGTTGCAAGCTGTAAACTGAGGTGTCTTCATTGTTGTCTCCTTCTGAGGGCTGTGAGCAGGAATCTGCCTCATGCCCCTCTCCTAGCTTTTGGTGGCTTACTGATAATATTTGACATTCCTTGCCTTGGGACAGCATAATTCAATCTTCATATAGTGTTTCTATGTCTATGTGTTTAAGTTTCACTTTTCAGAAGGATATAAGTGGTTTTGAATTAAGGCCAACACGAAGGACCTCATTTTAACTTCATTAGGCCAGTGAAGACCCTATCTCCAAATAATGTTACATTGTGAAGTACTGGAGGTTAGAACTTCAACATATCTTTCTTTTTTTTAATTTGGGGGAGCCTCATTTAACCCACAACATGATTAAGTCTTTTTTTTCTCTAATGCCCCATGGGTTATATCCACTCTTCTACTGAGACGGTGGTGACTACAGGTAAGTGCTTGGAGGACGATCAGACAAGAGGGAAAATTTGAAAAAAAAAAATTAATTATATCTAGTAAAGTAGATATCTACTAAATTATATCTAGTAGAAGTAGAAAGATGAGGAACCTGGTTCAACATAAACTCCAGGGCTTATTGTTTTAGTCTGCTTGGCTACCATGACAGAATACCACAGACTGGGTGATGTAAACAACAAAATTTATTTTCTTACAGTGCTGGAGGTTGGAAATTTAAGATCAGCGTGTCATCATGGTTGGGTTCTAGTGAGAATGCTCCCCTGTGTTGCAGGCGGCCTCCCTCTTACTGTGTACTCACACAACCTTTTGTGCATTACGGCAGAGAGAGCAAGCTATCCAGTGTCTCTTTTTACAAGGACACTAATTCTATGATGAGAACACCACCCTCATCTATTTCCAAAGGCCTTATCTCCACAAATGCCATCACATAAGGAGTTAGGGCTTCCACATATGAAATTTGAGAGGATACAAATATTTAATCTGTATCACTTACCCAGAGAGTTTCTGATTTGTTTCATCTAGGGTGGAGCAAATCCATCTGAATTTTCAGAAATTCATAAGCACAGCTAGGTGTTCAAACCTTTGTCTTAGATTTTTATCTCCATGGAAAAGTCCAGTAATTACTGATATGTTTTGCTAGGTAACACAGAAGAGGAAATGAAACTAGTCAAAGCTTTAGCATCTTGCTTCATCGTTCTGATTGTCACATGTATGTCTTGTCAGCTCGTCTCTTCTGTAAGCACCCAAAGGAAAGTCACTCCATTTCTAATAGCCCTTCTCCAAATCCCCACAGAGGTGACTCTTACTAAGTTCTTAACAAATATAAGGTGATTGGCCAAATAGAATCTTGGATTCTTTACTTCAACCCCTTTGCTTCAATAACTATACAAATAAAAAATCAATACATGCACATTATTAATTCTCTTCTGTGATAGAGAAATACAAGGAACACATGTTGGAAATTTTATTGTGTCTGGCTAGGTAACAGGGGCAAGGAAAGGCAAACTCAGCCTCTATTTAGTAATTAGTCTCTCTACTCACTGTCTCTCCTTTATAATCTGCCTGCTTAGTGAAAACTACTCTGACATAACTGGCTGAAGTTTATCCGAGTTGGATATGTCCTTATACATCTGTGAGATACATTAGGGATCAACAGAGATGTCTTTCCCATACAGCTGCATTATAGAAGGAGAGTTATAGAAGGCATTCTCAAACTCCTGTCCCTCCCATCACCTTCACCCTTTGTTGAAAAATAAAAGTGTTTAGGATGTCAACAGCTTAGAAAATATGTTATAAAAACAATGACCTGAAAGTTGATCTCTCCTCCCCAATTCTCTTCCACAACATCAGAGTAAAACCACTCACGTGCTACTACATTCTGGAAAATAACAGTTTCCTATCTGTCCACCCATTACAGGATTTTTCTATTAAGCCCAGAACACACTGATTTGTTTGGAGAGATAAATTCCACCCCCAGCATTTCTTTAATAATCCCTTTATACTTTCTCCTTATCTCTCCTCTTGCTGCTATTGTTTGATAGTGCCACTTAAACAGGTCTTTCCACAAGGTTACTCAAATTAAACATTAGCCAGCTCAATAAGCAGCTACAGAAAACTACTGACATTATCTAGCAAGATAAACATACCCACACCAAACTTTTGAGATTTCTTTATTTTTACCTTGATTGTCTCAAGGGAATGTTTTTCAAGACCACCTGACTTATTTTCTCTTGTTCTTAGATGTTAAATCTTCTGGTACTAAATGGACCATGGGACATTGATAATTGGCTAGATTTCACTGAATTTTGATAAAAGCAAATTTAGTGTTTACATGGTCTGTTCTTAGATTTGAGAGAATGAAACTCTACCTTCAGAGATTCATTTCTTTGAATTAAACAATAGCAGATAGGAAAGAAACAATGTTTCCTTTATCTTTGGTTCTCTAGGTAAGACAAACACAAAGCAATCTAAACAACAAGCAAGCAGAAAGTAATAACAACAAAGAAGGCCTAAGTAAAAATTAGAATGTCAGAGATGGTCCACTTCTAGGAAATCAGATACTGGCTAAGAGCTCTGGATGCCTAAATGCTAAAGTGGAGTTGGGATACTGCAAGGGGACAATAAGATCTTTAATAGGAATGTTACATGTGGAGGTAGCATAGGTATTCTTAAGCTGCTTCATATTTAATCAAGGGCAAACCCTGCTCTAAGTCAAGAATCCTCTCTTCTCTGTAAGAGTGAACTGAATACACACTTTAGATGCAGACAGGCTTCTGGGAAATCGGCTCTTTCCATTGTTACTGGTGAAACTGAGATGATATTGAATGTCATTAAGCTCAATTTAATGATCTGTGAAGGGTTCATAAAAACATACATCTAAGAGTGTTGGTGGGAAAATAAAACAATGTAATATTTATAAAGTATCTGACTTACACAACACTATCTAAATACTAGCCTGCATCCAGCACAGAAACCCCACCTTGACCTCGCATACAGTTTAACTTTTCCTTTTCTCCTGCCTTGGCAAAACCTGAAAGAAAGGATGTATCATTTTGGCAGAGAATAATACAAATTGTACAAGAATCACCTGACAACTGGTAGCTGATTTTTCTTTTATAGTGGTGCAGTCTGGTTTTATTAACACTTTTGATTCAAGTAACACATCTTTGCTTCCTGATGGCCGGGTAGGACACTAATAAGGCTCCAGTGATTCAAATTCCAGAAAGTCCAACCACCCACAAAGCTTGGGATCTAAGAGAGATCGTGGACATTTATGGAATTCTGCTTTTTTTTCCCCTGTGTTTCCCACACCCCTCAAAGTTCATAAGAAATCATAAGACTGGGTTTTGAATATGTGGGACTGATGATTTTCAACAAGAGCATGTTTCACATGGAAAACTACTAAGTGTCCCAAAGACATTTAGAAAATTCATTAGAAGGAGAATGGCCCCTGGTTTTTATTATGTTATATAATAGAAAATTATAATAATAATCATTATAATTAATATAATACACAATATGCTAATATGTTTTATATGCAAGTATATAATATATACTTAATTATAGTATACTGTTTTATGTTAATACTATTATTTGATATTTTATTATTATATAGTAAATACATATTACTCTGGGCTTCCCTGGTAGCTCAGCTGGTGAAGAATCCACCTGCAATGCAGGAGATACTGGTTTGATTCCTGAGTTGGTAAGATCTGGAGAAGGGATAGGCTACTCACTCCAGAACTCTTGGGCTTCCCCGGTAGCTCAGCAGGTAAAGAATCCGCCTGCAATGCCAGACACCCGGGTTCGATACCTGGGTTGGGAAGATCCCCTGGAGGAGGGCATGGCAACCCATTATATGTACTATATATCCTTTTGGAATACATAGTAAGATGCTCTTCACAATAGCTGGCAGAAAATGTGGGAGAAAATGCAAAATCAGTAGTGACAACCTATTCATGAGGAATCAGCTTTCAAGTAATGTGCAATTCAGGGAGAAATAAAGTAGGGTGTGTGTGTGTGTGTGTGTGTCTGTGTGTGTGTGTGTGTGTGTGTGTGTAAATAAGGGCAAGGAGAAGAACGGAGATAGAAGAAAGAAGACAGCAAGTTCTGAAGGCTTCCGGTTGCTAAGGATCAATCCATGTGCCCTCTGAAACCCTCCAGGGTGACTGTCTAGGTGAGAGCAGAGAATATTTTCTTTTTATCTTTCAATCACTGCCTTTGTAGGTATAAATAAGAATATCGATTACTGGAAGGTGATAATGGTTTCTCAGCCAAATGTTATTTGTTGTTGGAATTCACTTCCCTGTTGCCTGATTTTTATGTCACTCTCCTCAAGTCTTCAATCTTCAGACATGGTCAATGTACTGGCAGGTCCGAGGAAGACGTGGTGTATGTGACATTCTCACAATAGAGCCAGCCTGGCCATGGGATATGGTGCTAGGTTCACATCTGAATTCTCGACCCCCTCCTGCTTGTTACTCTTGATATAAAAGAGTAAGCTTGATTTTTAGTTACTGACAAGAAATGAGAATGCTGCTCTCCCCTCCCCTGAAATGCTGTCTGATACTACCAAATACAAAGGAGAGAAGCATCTAAACACACAAAGCAATTCTAAAAATATGGATAGTCTCAAGGTCATAGGAAGCATTTTTAACTGATAAGAGGAGCAAAGGGCAAGCTAAGGTGGACGAAATCCAGCCCCATCCACATACAAAGAATAAAAATACGAATTAAGAGTAAAAACTCAACAAAAAAGATAAACAGCAACATGGACCATCCAAAAGGGTTTGCTAACTTAGAAAACAGAATTTGGGATATCACCAAAGGATCACAGAAAGAAATTAAGAGATGAAAAAAAAAAAAAAAGAGTTGGAGGATATGGAGAATAGAATAGCAGTTTTAACTTTTTATATGATTCCTTAAAGGTAAGAAAGCTCATAAATGGAGGAGAAAATGTATTTTAAGAAATGAGACCTGAGAAGTTATGAGAGTTAGTGGATAATGAAAGATCTCAATTTGAAAGGGATTATAGAGTGCCAAATAATTAAATTTAAAAAACCCTATGTATAGACATCTTGTGGTGAATGCCAAGAATTAAAAAATGGCAAAAATAAAATATACTAAAACTCTCTAGATAAAAAAAAAAATCATTGAACATTAAGTTTTTCAATAGCAAAACAAGGAAAGATAATGAGGTAATATCTTTAAACTGCTGAAAAAAATCAAACAAAATTTTTAATAAGCTAAAATTTATTTAAATATGCATAAGCAAAGCTATTTTCATTCTTAATAAATTTAGCCCACATAATCCTCTCTGAGAATATTTTTGGAGAAGATACCTGGATAAGAAGAGAAATCTTAGAGGAGAAATATATAGATATATAAATAGATATACAGGTAGATGTAATATGTAAATAACATTAGGGGTGTAAATAGTTCAATTAGGGATGTAAGTAAGTAGTTCATTCAAGTTTATTGTCCAAAGAAGAAAGGACTCTATAGAGCAAGATACAGTTACTAGAAAGTATAAAATAGTATACTGGTGGATATTTATGTTAGGCATAATTAGAGATTAAAAATACAGTGTACATAAATAGAAATCATGAAAGAAATTAAAACATACCATAATTATTAATAGCACTTAGTGATAAAGTAAGTGCATTTTAAAGAGGGATATTCATATGCACCCAATGTAAAAAGTTGGGAAAACACAAACAAAAGAAGAAATAAGAGTAGCTGATCATAATCTAAGTAAGATCTAGAGAATAGCATGAACATGTAATCTCCATGAGAGCAAGGGTTTTAGTCTGCTTTATTCACTGCTATCAATATATCAGAGTACCTGTAACAAAGACTAGCACATTTAAGGTACATATTTAATAAATGAATGGATATGTAAACTCCAACAACACAAAAATATTTTCCAAAGCAAATTTTCTTGAAAGGATTCCTATGATAGAGATATCTTTGGCAAAAATGATCTAGGAAAAATATAAAAGCAAATATACAAATCAACAAAACATAGAATGAAAAAAATACTGTGTGTATATATATACAATAAAAGCTTTGGCAGTAATAAAAAAATTAGTATAACTGTTTTACACTAAAATAGTTGAAAACCTAGAAAGAAAAGAGATATTTGTATAGAACCATAAAAAAACCCAGAATTGAAGCAAGGAGAATAAAAATCTGAGTAGACTAATGACCATTAGACAAATTGAAATGTAATTTCAGGTTCTCCTCCAAAGACACCTGAGATCCAAATAGCTTCTTAACTGAGTTCTTCCATACTTTCAAGAGATAGATATTTCCTGTCTTCTAAAAGGCTTTCAGAAAACTAAAAAAAGAGAGAAAGAGAGTCAGACACACTCAATCTACAAGTGATTTTCTGAGTCTATGTCAAAAATAGACATTGAAATTAAATAAATGATTTTTTGTACCCATTAAAATCATTGTATGATTAGTTCTTTATGTGGTAAAAGACAAAATGGATTTATAAATGCTTTATTTTGTATTCTACTTATCCATCTTGAAAATCAATATTATACTAGTTTCATAAAAACTTCCATGTAGGAAATGCAACATGCAGTCTTTTAGTTTACCTGATAAAATATCAATTTATAAAAGTCTTTTGTGTACCCTATTAATCAATAATATTTGTCTAGAAAGTACTATTCAATCTATAACATTAAAATATCAATAAAACACAATGAAATATATCCAGGATAATCTGACAAAGAATGCAAAATACTTTTACAAAGCAAAAATTTGAGTTTATTAATTGACTTAAAAGAAAAAATCTAAAACATGTAGCAAGATTGGTTTATGCTATTGGGTGATTAAAATTCATGTCTAAAGGATCAGTTCCAAATTTTATCAATTGATTTACTATAATCCTAAAAAATTCAAGTTAATATTTTAACATTTATTCCAAATTTAAAAGAAATATGAGAGCTCTAGCTAGACTGTATTAAAAAGAATAGTAATAAGAGAAAATTCTTTCCGAAAAGTTGCATTGCAAAGTCATCATTAAAAAAGAGGAGGAGAAAGAAAAATATATAAACATTGTGATAAAACAGAAATCTAGGGGAAAGAGCTTAAAATAAATCCAATTTATATATTACAATTTGATTTAAATCATTGAGGAAGGAAAACTGGTTCAGTTTATAGCAAATAAAAAGAAACCTTGATCCCTTGCTTACACAATATAAAAAAAGACCCTCTATCCCATATCACATGTGGATTAAGCACTCAAATGTGAAACAAAAATCTATAAAGCTCTTAGGTCAAAAATAGGAGACATATTTGTCTCTAGAGGTGATAAAGACCTTTCCAAACAAGACAGCAAAAACAAAACATAAGAAGAAAAATTAGGTAACTTTGACTACTTAAAAATAAAGAATATCTTCTTAAGGAAACCACTGATAAGGTTGATGGTAGATAGTAGACTGGGAAAATTATTCCCAACATCAAAAGACAACATAGGATTAATACTGAATGTAAAAGAAATTCCTGCAAGCCAAGGAGAAAAGATAAGAAAAAAGTAACTGATTAAAAAAAAAAACTAGT
Organism: Muntiacus reevesi; assembly: GCF_963930625.1. Lineage (NCBI taxonomy): Eukaryota > Metazoa > Chordata > Mammalia > Artiodactyla > Cervidae > Muntiacus > Muntiacus reevesi. The sequence continues at coordinate 40,908,477 of NC_089264.1, read as the reverse complement.
TAAAAGATGCAAATAAGGAATTAATAGAAAAAATACAATCAATAAATCATTACTGTTAGCAATACTATTAAAGTCTTTCCTACTATTATTAAGACTTTTAGTGTGGAGAAGCAAAAGACCTCAAGAGAATGTAGCATAGTAGTTTTGAGAATGGAACTGAGCTGTAGATTGATGGCTTAGAACTGTCCCCAGAGCTGTGCAGACTATTTTAGAATTTCTGCGCATTTGAAATCCCATACACCCCTCCATAGAGCTAGAACTGAATAACAGGAAAGTGACAGACGATACTTAATAACCAAGAAGATGAACCTGATGGCCATCCGGGAGCATTTTCTGGGCTTTTCAGAAAAGGTCAGTTAAGGACTGGGGAAGGTTCTTAAGAAACACGTTTAGAGGCATGGCAATAATCTATAGGGGAAAAAAACCAAATGAATGCCATTTGGTGCTGTTGTAAACTAACTTTTTTATATATTAGGTTTAGTCTGGGAAATCTGAAGTCTACTAGCTTCTGCTGCTACTGCTGCTAAGTCGCTTCAGTCGTGTCCGACTCTGTGTGACCCCATAGACGGCAGCCAACCAGGCTCCTCTGTCCCTGGGATTCTCCAGGCAAGAACACTGGAGTGGGTGGCCATTTCCTTCTCCAATGCATGCATGCATGCTAAGTTACTTCAGTCATGTCTGACTCTGTGCGACCCTATGGACAGTAGCGCTCCAGGCTCCTCTGTCCACAGGATTCTCCAGGCAAAACACTGGAGTGGTTTGCCATTTCCTTCCCCCTACTGGTGCTAGATGTTAGTTACTAGATACTTAATGCTAATGCTATAAAGTGGAATAGAGTATGGACTCCATCCTCCGAGGATTGGAAACTTTCTAGTCTCTCTAAAAGAAATTATCATTATACTTTTAAGTTAGCTAAAGTCACAATAATGAGCTAACAACTCTATCATCAGTAGCTAAAAATATTACTGTCTGATGGTGATAAAAATAATGAACCACAGGCAAATAAAAAAAAAGACTTGAAGTTTGGATCTGGCAAGAGGGTAAAGGAACTGTTTACCTTAAGAAATACATTAATTCATTAATTTTTTGCATTTATGTTTTAGATATTTATTCTCTTTACCATGGCTAATTTTCAGAAATCTGGTATTCCAGAGCTGACAAGGACCTTAACTCACCCCGTCCTCACTCACTAACGGTACATTTTTTCAATGGATTATAATTTATTATGAGCTTCCCTAATTTATTATGGGCTTCCCTTTGTGGCTCAGCTGGTAAAGAATCTGCCTGCAATGCGGGAGACCTGGGTTGGATCCCTGAGTTGGAAAGATCCCCTGGAGAAGGGAAAGCCTACCCACTCTAGTATTCTGGCCTGGAGATTTCCATAGTCCATGGAGTCGCAAAGAGTCAGAGGTGACTGAGTGACTTTCACTTTCACTAATTTATTATATTAATATAAAATATAACTTATCCAAATCCCAGCTGTCTATTTTTGTAGAAGTTTACAAAATTATATAGAAATGCAAGGCACCTGGAAGAACCAGACAATCTTGAGAAAGACCAAAGTTAAAGAACTCACACTTTCCAATTACAAACCTTAGCGCAGTACTAACATATGGATAGATATATAGTTCAATGAAATAGAATTGAGAGTTCAGAAATAAAGCCATGCATATTTGCTTGATTGATTTTTGAGAGAGGTACCAAGATAATTCAATAGGGCGAGAATAGTGTTTCAATGATGTGAAACAACTAGATACCCACATGCAAAATAGTAAAATTGAACACACACTTCACATCATATACACAAAATTATCTCAAAATGGATCATAAACCTAAATATAAGGGCTAAGACTATAAAACTCACAGAAGAAATCTTAAAAGTAAGGTTTTGTAACCTTGGATTGGACATGGTACTCAAAGCACAAACGAATAAAAACTACTGAATTTTTAAAAAAATTGTTATGATACCATTAAGAGTTTGAAAAGACAACTCACTCACAGAACAGGAGAAAAAAATTTGGAAATCATATTTCCAATGAGACTTTTATCCAGAATATAAAGTACCCTTATCATTTAATGATAAAAAGACAACCTAATTTAAAAAAATGGCAGAATACTTTTCTAAGACATTGGAAGCATTGCACATTTTTGGTGGAAATGCAGTCACTTTGCCAAAGAGTTTAGTAGTTTTTAAAAGTTAAATGTAAGTATACCATACGACTTAGCAATTCCACTTCTAATATAGACCAAACCAAAAAAAATCATAAAGCAATACAACACTTGTATAATTCACAGCAGCATTACTTATACTTGTCAAAAAAATTAAAACAAACCTGATGTTTCTCTACTGATGGATGGGTATACAGAATGTGGTTTATTCACACAATGAAATATTTATTTACTCAGCAAATATAGGAATGAAGGATAAATACAGGCTACAACATGGATAATCCTTGAAAACATCATGCTAAGTGAAAGAGGATAGTCACACGTGTAGTATATTGTATGATTTTATTTATACGAGATGTCCAGAAAAGACAAATTTGTGGAGCGAGATGGTAAATTAGTGATTGCTCAGAGCTGAGGATTGGAGTGAGGGATGGGGAGTGACTGCCAGTGAGTATGAGATCTTGTTTCGGAGTGATGAAAATATTCTAGAGCTAGATTTTAGCAATGGCTTCACTGTGATTACTTTATAAACCTATGAATGATATAGTTTAAATGAATTTTCTGGTACATGAATTATATCTCAATAAAACCATTTCTAAATGTGTAACTCCTCCTTTTAGATTGCTTATATCATTCGAGGATCTGATTTCATCATTTAATATATTTTCTATCCCTCCCAATTAATGTTGATTGCAAATATGATATGTAAATATGACATTTAAATCTTCCAATCATTGACAAAAATGCAAACCAGAATAACGGCATTAGTATCTTTTCTACTACACTGGTATTAATCACTGCTTCTTGCCCATGTTCATTCCATAAGGTAAATCATTCATTCACTTATTTATGACCACCTATTATAAGAGAGGGCTTCCCTGGTGGCTCAGAGGTTAAAGCGTCTTCCTGCAATGTGGGAGACCCGGATTCAATCCCTGAGTAGGGAAGATCCCCTGGAGAAGGAAATGGCAACCCACTCCAGTGTTCTTGCCTGTAGAATCCCATGGACGGAGGAGACTGGTAGGCTATAGTCCACGGAGTCGCAGAGAGTCGGACACCACTGTGCGACCTCACTTTCCTTATTATAAGAGAGGCATTATATTAAATGATGAGCATAAAAGGAAGTTAAGTGCCTGCTCCCTGCCCTTTAAGAGAAAACAGCTTCTAATATGAGTGAGACAAATAAAAGATAAGTCTCAGAAGAGTTGAAAATGTTAGGATGTCTTTGGCTGTAATCAATAGAAATCAGCTCTAGTTAATTTAATTAAAGTTTATGTGAAGGCTGTGGAGTTGCTCACAGTACTAAAAGGGAATCTGAGTAACTAAGGCTTCCAAATGGATAGGAGCCAGAGGGACTCCTTGATACAAGTCAGGGACCAATCAGTGGTTTTGTCAGGTTGCCAGCGCTGGTATTAATCGGCACTAACCATTCTCCATCCTCATGGCTCTCCACTCAAGATCTCAGCTTCCAAGAGAGTAAGCTCAGTTGGACTAGCTTTATCTCAACTCACCAGTTCGCTAGGGGAAAGCAGGGCATTCTGGATGGCAAACCACCCAAGAATTCATATCACTCAGAAAAGAAAATTAGAAAAAGAGGGCATGAATTTTGAGCAGGCAAAAAAAAAAAAAAAAAAGCCAGAAGTGACCACTAAAATAACTCTATGTCAGGAGAATGTAGAAGTATATAGTGTTAGCACTGGAATAGCCCTGAGGGATTTAAGAGTTTTTCTGTTGGAAGTGGTGTTTTAAAGGAAATATGAAAACAAATTATCTGTGTGAAGCATGTAGCAGGAAGCTAAGGTGGGAAATCAAGAGGCATTTTACATGAATGAAATAATATGCATTGAAATCAACACAAGTTTGAAAACCCATGAGTTGTTGAAAGAATGGGAAGTTATTTTTTCAGTAGGGGATACGAATATGGCTAAGTAAAGGAGGAGGAAATGGCAACCCACTCCAGTGTTCTTGCCTGCAAAATCCCGTGCACAGAGGACCCAGGCTGACTACAGTCCACGGGGTTGCAAAAAGTCTGACGCAGCTGAGCACGCACACTCACACAAGGGAGTTAGGCTGTGATAGTCTACTCCTGTCTCACTGGGATAGAGTCTGACATTTATTTTGGAATTCAGGAGACTCAACTAGAACCCCCAAGCAGGTAAGTGATATGATTAGATCTGCAATTTAGAAATTCTGGCTATAGTGTGCAGAGTGATTTGTGGGCTGAAAGAGGCAGGCAGACTGGTGAGGAGGTTTCTTTAAGGCTATAGTTGATACTTGGAAAGAAGATGCATTAGAGGGTAGTGATAAAGATGTAAAAAGGGCTATGCACAAGAGATGTATAGAATAAAGAAGTCGAGGACTAGGTGAGTAACTGGATATGGATTTGGGAGGGAGTTGTGGAAAGGAAGATGGGAGTCGAGAGTGTCACCTTGATTTCAGGTCTAGGGGACAACCTGAATGTCTCAGGAAGACTTTTCACTGTTAGGTCTACCAGCGTAGCTCTTTAGGATCCCTTGTTTGTGACTGTCCTGTCTTTCAGATGACAATATAGAGACCGCAAGTCCCTCACATAATCTTTGACACTCATGTTCTAGGAATCCTTATTCTGATCCTATCATATTTGTTTCAGAGTCTTTAGAGTCCTTGGGGGTTAAAGCCTCGACTGTCTTGTTTCCTCTGGCACAACGCTTTTTTTGTAGAGGCTTTGCTGTTTTAGTACCTGAGGTAAATCTAAAAGATGCTGTGGCTGGGTTGTTGATGCAGTCCTGAAACATTCTTTTCAAAGGCAAGATAGAACATCCTCAGTGCAATGCCAACGAAGCTTGTTCCTTTGGATGGTGCAGTGTGCCTGGCCGTGCCGGCAGTGTGGTATAACTTTGGGCTGCTGCCAACAGGATGAAATTCAAACTGGCCATTCGGAACTGAAAGGTTCTCTCTTGCAGTATGAGTCCACTGATCCAGGAGTGCAATTTTAACTTTCTAATCAATTCAAGCAAATGACCTTTCATCAAATGGAATCACCAGGTTAGAGGGGACACCGAGAAGTCACTTAGTCTACGCCACCTGCATTCAGGCAAGACCTAACATGAGTCCGTGGAAAAAGGTAAATGTTTAGTTTGTTCATAAGACATCCACTGGAGCAGTCCCTAAGGCGTCAGCGTTCTGAGTCTTGTAAAGCCAGGAAGGCTTTCTAAGGATGACACATGGTTTTCCCCTGTCTTGAGCCATTTTCCTCTTGTTCTGGACTCATTAGAAGTAAGGGAATCTGCTTCTTGTCACTCACACACTTCTTCATATACTTGAGAACTATTATTAATTCCTTATTCAGCCTTCCTTTCTGTGGGCTAAATAAACCCTTTTAGCCTTTCCTCAGAGGGGATATTAGTCAAACCTTTCATCATTTTAGTTGCTGTCTTCTGAATTGCCTCCAAATTTTCCATAGCACATTTTATCTGGAAGAGCTGAAATGGAATGCAGTTGGGTAAAAACTTCATTAATTCAGATCCTTCCAATTTGAAATTTGTGATAATTCAGACAGAGATTTGCATAAACAACCCTCCCTTGATTGTGCAAGTTCAAGGCAAAACAGATCAGGCGGAGGAGGAGAAATGGTGGAAAATACTCAGATTCTCCTGGGAGCTGTTTTTTTTCCAAGTGTGTCGATGTGTACCTTCTCACCAAGCCGCCTGTAGGCCAAGTGTTACCTGGACATATCGGCAAGTTCCCTAAAGGCACCCACTAAGCTGCAGAGCAAGGGTAGATTGAATTGTTGTTCCTGTGGCTGCATATTCTCTCTCCTGTGAATGTGCTTATTGGGCCAAAAGGCTTAAATTTATCAGTCTGATGCCGTTCCAAAATTCTAGGCTATAAATCACCATATTTTCTGTAAGTATTCTAAAATAACACAATTATATTTCAATTTGGTGTTGGGCTTTTAACCAACTCTGGGTAGCTATCCTTTATGAATTTCTATGATAATTCTTATTTTGTGTGCAAAGATTGCACTAATCCACATTTAATTCCAAAATAGGTTCACCTTGCAAGTCCAAGCTATTCATCCATTTACTCACTGAGTGAATATCTATTTCATCTACTGTGTGCCCAGGCATAACTGTATTAGCTGTTTTCAAAGAAGAGTAAGTAGCCCCTATCCTCATGGCCTTTTTTCCTGGGAGTGAATATTATAATACAGGTATCAAGAAGGGTCATTGAGAAGAAGAGGATGAGGGAAAATAAGTAATCTCTGAAAAGGCCATGGAAAGCTATAGGACAAAAGGATCTTCTGAAAGGTGAGTTTATCTCAAAAGAAGAGCAAGGCTTTTCCAAATGGACAATGTAGAACTTGTACAATGTCACAGAAGTCTAAATTCTTCATTGTATGGAAGCAGTTTAATTAGATTATACTTAGGGCTATTATAGTTACTGAGTAATTTTGCTATGAAAATTCTGAAAAGGCAGTCTTGCTTCCCTTGGTGTGTGCATCTTAATGGTTTTGAAGAGAGAAAAGAATCCATGCTTGATTTCAGAACATACTAAGACATCAGATATATTAAATGAAGTATAGACCAAACTATCTTTGTTAATTGGTGACAATGGGTGGATTGAAGGAGGCAGTGTAGATGTCCAACAAGAACATGTTTCCTAAGATGCAGAATTTAACCCTCTGTGCTGAGTAGGGCTAGAAAACCCTAGGTATTACAAAATAAGGGACAAACCCTTTTCTCTGGGTTTATTTGAAAGAGATAAAGTTTCTCTCTAGATAGGGAGACAGCAGGAGAACCCAGAAGCAGCTGATCCACAACGGGCCTAGGTCTTTATCCTAGATTTAACTGTACGAAACTTATGGAGCCTAAAGGGTCCAGAAGTCTCTCTCTAAAAGAAGTAATGAGGATTGTAGGGAAAAGATTCCAGTTGGACATAATCTGTCCCATTGTCCATAGTCTGGTTATGAGGTTCTAGAAAACCAGCACAACTCCTTAGTCTAATCAAGTGCATTGTAACTCTCTATTCATTTGAGAATCACTGAGAGAGCCTTAGGAATATTACAAGGTGAGGGGCCAAATCAGTGAAATTTAGAACGTAATTCTCTCTCTTTTTAAATAAATACCCTTGAATAAGTGACCCAATTTCTATGTATAAAATGTGGATATAGCAATTCCTACTTCATAGGGTTGTTTAAAGGCTTAAATGAATCAATGTATCTAACATATCTAGCTATTTATTTAAATTTTTATTGGTATACAGTTGATTTACAATATTGTGTTTCTGTTGTACATCAAAGTGAATCTGTTATACATGTACACACACGTGTGTGTGTGTGTGTGTGTGTATATAATATAATATATATATAATATATATATATATATATATACACTCTTGTTTTAGATTATTTTCCTGTGTAGGTCATTTCAGAGTATTAAGTAGAATTCCCTGTACTATACAGTAGGTCCTTATCACTTATCCATTTCATATATAGCAGTGTGCATATGTCAATCCCAATTTCCCAATTTATCCCTCCTCCCTCTGCTTTCCCCCTGGTAACTGTAAGCTTTTTTTTTTTTTTAAACATCTGTGACTCTATTTCTGTTTTGTAAATAAGTTCATTTGTACCATGTTTAGATTCTACATATAAGCAATATCATATGGTATTTGTCTTTTTCTGTCTGACTTACTTGACTCAGTATAACAATTTCTAGGTCCCCCCATGCTGCTGCAAATGGCACTATTTTGCTCTTTTTATGACTGAGTAATATTCCGTTGTATATATACCTGGTGTGCTGAAGGCCATGGACCGCAAAGAGTCAGACATGACTCAGTGACTGAACAATAACAACATTTCAAATGAGGCTCAGCATACAGCAGGTGCTAGACAAGTGCTTACTTTTATTAACTGTGTTTCTGTCCAATATCTGAAGGCTACATGACTTATAGCAGTTTTATTCATTCTTTCATCAATTCAAAATTAAGAAGCAACATATACCATGTGCCATTGCCCAAAAGATTAGACCAATGCTTCTCAAAACTTTACGTGCAACTAGTCATTTGGGGATTTTATTTGAAGCAGATATCATTCAATAAGTCTGGGATAGAGTGCCAAGATTCTTTAGCTGTTAAAGTTCCCAGATGACTTCAATTTTGCTGAGTGGTGGATCATATTTTGTATAGAATGAGTATAGACACTTGTGCCATGGATCTATAAATCCATTTGGGTGGATCTAAAGAAACAGACTTAAGTGCAGCTTCCAGGTACTGACATGTGGGTTTGGCTACGATGGGATATTTCTTCATTTATTTAAGTGCTTTCTCAATTCTAACCCGTGTAATGCATTTATGCCCTACCTCTTGTGATTTACAACTTTAGAATCTTCTGATCAGTTTCTCTCTTAATTTTTACCCTAAGTCCTCATTTCAGATAGAGCCAGAATACATGCTTTGATCAATTCACCGTCCTGACAAAACCTGATGTTTAGGCACAGGTTAAATCAATAAAGATACCCTTTTGCACTTGTTTTCAAACTTTAGTATGCATTGGAATCACTTGAAAGATTTCTTTAATTGCAAACCATAGGAACCCACCCTAGGAAAGTTCTGATGCATTAGGTCTGGGATGAGAGTGTTGTTGTTTAGTTGCACCCGACTTTTGCGACTCTGACCCCATCGACTGTAGCCTGCTAGGCCCCTCTGTCCATGGGATTTCCCAGGCAAGAATGCTGGAGTCGACAGCACTGTTTATAATAGCCAGGACATGGAAGCAACCTAGATGCCCATCAGCAGACAAATGGATAAGAAAGCTGTGGTACATTTACACAATGGAATATTACTCAGCCATTAAAAAGAATTCATTTGAATCAGTTTTAATGAGATGGATAAAACTGGAGCCCATTATACAGGGTGAAATAAACCAGAAAGATAAACACCAATACAGTATACTAATGTATATATATGGAATTTAGAAAGATGGTAATGATAACTCCATATGCAAGATAGAAAAAGAGACACAGATGTACAGAACTTTTGGACTCTATGGGAGAAGGCGAGGGTGCGATGATCTGAGAGAACAGCATCGAAACATGTATATTATCAAGTATGAAACAGATCGCCAGTCCAGGTTGGATGCATGAGACAAGTGCTCGGGGCTGGTGCTCTGGGATGACCCAGAGAGATGGGGTGGGGAGGGAGGTGGGAGGGGGGTTCAGGATGGGGAACACATGTAAATCCATGGCTGATTCATGTCAATGTATGGCAAAAACCACTACAACATTGTAAAGTAATTAGCCTCCAACTAATAAAAAAAAAAAAAAAAAATAGAAAAAAAAAAGAATGCTGGAGTGGGTTGCCATCCCCTTCTCCAGGGGATCTTCCCGACCCAGGGTTCAAACCCAGGTCTCCTGTATTAGCAGGAGAATTCTTTATCACTGGCCACCAGGGAAGCTATGGCATGAGGGTGAAGAATGATTTTTTTCTAACAAGGGTTGGTTTGAGAACTGTACATTGAAAGCATTAGCTCATACTGACAAGGTTTGGGTGCCTGTGAAGAGGAACTGACACTATTCAGACAAGAGGGGCTGATCATATTTGAAATATGAAATTCTGAAGTAGCACAAATGTAATACACATGTAACCAAAGATAACAGCAGTATAGTGGAGGATAAATTCTATTTCATCAGAATATACCACAGCTAACACCAGCTCACAGCATACAAAGCCCTTATTTACTGTAAACAGAGAAGACTATATGAAATTGAGGGAAAAGATCATGTGTAAAGACCAAACCTAGTCACTCTGTATCTCAAATAAGATAAGAAATAATGAGGCCCAGATATTTTGCAAATTTTCCATTGGAAAGTGTCATGAAAGGATCCTAGTATAGATATCACCAGGTTTCAAATATCAACATCATCTCTACCTCCTGCTGGAAGATTTATCTGATACAGTTTAGTTTGATGCAGAGATCAACATTCTTGGTACTCAGTTTTGGAGTCCTTATTCTACTTTGGCTATTTATACTATTATTTATAATTTTATGTCATCTGTCACAGACTTGGAAATCATGGAGGACAATGATCATCCTTTTAATTTTGTTTTCAGAGTTTATCACAATGCATGCACATATTTTTAACATAAAATACACACTTGTCTTAAAAATTGTGATAAAAGTTACACTGCATCTAAGGCATCTCTGTTTTTGTTACAAAGTCAAGTGTCAAATATATATAGTAAATAATTAGACTTATATCAGATAGCTGTCAGCATTTTGTCATGTAAGTACAAACTATTGTATTTACATGAAAACAGCACTTTCCACTGCACAATCATTTCAGTAGCATGATCAAATCATGTACAAGGAAGGAAAACTTTAAACTTATTTTAAAAATTTCTTACTAAAATCTCAAATGTTCATTAACGAAAGGGTAGTTCTTTAAAATGGGGTTATATTTACAAGATGAAGTATTAAACAGCAATAAAAATGGATGAAAGATTAACCACAGTCAACCTTCGTTATTCTCTGATTCAATACTTGCATGTTCCCACCTTGCTAAAATTTGTTTGTATAGCCCCAAAACAAATACAAGTGGCACTTTTGCAGTCACCTTTGGACACATAGAGTGAGAAATTTGAGTTGCCTGATACACAAAATACTCTGCCTTCTTGTTTCAGCTCTCATTCTGGCAATGTATATCCTTTTCACAGACTGTTCCATGCCATACTTTTCTCACTTTCGTACATCTTTTGATGATTTTGCTATTTAAATGGCCTCCAAGTGTAGCTGCCAGTTCTTGCAAATGGTCCTAAGTGCAAGAAGGTGGTCGTATGACTTACAGAGAAAATGCATATGTTATATAAGTTTTGACCAGGCATGAGTTATGGTCCTGTTGGCTCTGAGGTCAGTGTTAAAGAATCAGCAGGATATGTTAAATAACTGTCATAAAACAAAAATACACACAAAACAAGATTAGGTATTAATCAGTTAACAAAAATATTATAACCAAAGGCTCCTAGGAACTTAACCCTGCATTTCTGCTAGGAACAATCATTCAATATTGGCTAATTCAGTATTCAGAGTGACTTTACAGAACATAAATATGGCAAATAATGAGAATCAACTATACAGCTAGAAAAATAGTCCTCAGCAACATAATTCTGAGTGAAAAAAAAATGACATCCTGGAAGAACATATGGTGCTCTTTTTACAAAATTCAAAAACAAAACTAAACAATACTTTGTTTAAAAATGATTTTAAAAGGCAAGGAAATACAAATTTGTAGGTAGTCATTGCTTTGTGGAAGCAGAAGGGAAAGGGTTAGGTCCAAGCAAATAGGTAGACATAAGGAAACAGGTGATGGGTTCAGTATGAGTGCTAGTCATCTTCTCGTTATTTAGCTAAGATAATTAAAGAAATAAGTTGAGACCATCATGTTTGCAGGATAACAACTGGTCATAAACATAGGATTACAATTATATCAACTTTTGGCACTGGCCACTTAAAACCTGTCTGGACATTTTTTCACACCCCAAAATATATATGACGAACAAATGAATAAGCAGATATACTTTACCCCAGTCAGTAAATGATTTACCCCCTGAATCCAGACTTTCTGTGAGGCTCTGAAACAGGGATCCTCAGGAAGAATTGGAGGGTACTCTGCCACAGAAAGAAATGATGAGTTCTCAAACTTCGAGACCTGCACCTGGATTTCTCGTGTCATTTCTGAGAGTCCAGACACTTCGCATATAGATGGATCCCTGATGGAGAGGGCTTCCATAGCACACAGCAGCACAGAATTCAGATGCATCCTTGACCCAACCAGTCAAAACTCACAAGTGAAAAGAGGGGGAATGATCCTTCATAGCCAGATAACAAGCACAAAAAAGATGACTGGATCTCGCGTGATTTCAAGCTATAGATAAGAAGAAAAACTAGTTTTAAAGCCCAGAACTCTGTGGAAGCGGGTGATAGAGAAATGCCTATGGTGTTGAGAAAGATGCAGAAAGTGTAAATGTTGCTAAGCAAGAAGTTACCGCCAATGTGCCATGGTGGCTAAACCCCAAAGAGTCTGAAGGGAAGCCAGTGCGATTGGATTTGGGGAAGGGCAAGTACTGTAAGCAACAAAGCGTATCATCTTAAATAAGAAATCAAGGCGTGTCCTCACAGGGCGGGGGTTGCCTCTGATATACGAACGCTATATCCCAGAAGCCAGTTTCCTCACAGCGGTCAATAATTTAGGATGATTTGTATAATGCACCTTGCTGTAGCATGCAAATGACAGAGAGTCCTCCCCGGTGGGGCTGTGATGGAGTCAGGCTGGTGGAACCGAAACAAATGCCTGATATTCTGCCCGCATTCAATCACACCTTTGGTTTGATTTACTAATGCTATTGTGTTTCCATTTTCTGGTAAGATATTATTAGCAAGCAACTCAGCCTGAATACTAGAATATGTTGGATCAATTTAAGAGGCAATATAGATCACTGGGGTTTCTTTTGTCAAATGGAACCATTAGACTTGCATGTTAAAAAAGTATATATTTCTGTTTCAAATGTGTAAGCGATGCATTGCTCACCATTATGCAAAAGGCCACCAAGAAGCTAAGAGGAGAGATGCAAATGGATGGCAGGGAGGGGATGATGAATATGCTGTTGCCCACGTAGCTTATATTCAACCATGGATGTCTTATTTTGCGGAAAGGACGTGCATTGTCCTTTTTTTCCTAGAAAAGAGCTTAGCATATTCTCAAGGTTGTAATCTGAGACAATCCACCATCTACTTTTTACACACACACACCATGACTAAAATATATTCCACCTCCATGTAACAGCTCATATGGCCACTTTTGATGAGTCGTCTGCTTGAAAATCATACTCAAGTCGTGTTTTCTCTGTCATCTTAGGATGCGTTTTCCACCGTGCTTGCTTTTCTGTGTCACGTCAGTTCTGTTTTTTAGTGTCCCACTGTCTTTTGCTATACGGTGGTGGACAGAACCGCTGAGTAATTATGCCAGTGTGACTGCAGTTTTTCCTTTGGGGCCCTCTTGCTGTGCCCACACACAGGTGGTTAAGGTAGGAATGGCGAGGTTCCTGGCCTGTGAGGGACTGGCATGTGACTCTATCAACTGGCAGGAGGGCAGGCAGCTGAGTCACGCCAGTTAACCTTACTGCTTGGCATGAGAGTCTGAGAGAGACAGGTGAAACCGGACCCTAGGCGCTCTGCCCCCAGAGTTTGGCTCTGGATGGCGACCGAACAAACAAATCTGAAGAGACGCTGTAGACAAGGGAAAGAGGTGCCCTTTGGACTCTCATTCTAGCCCTGCTTAAGCTTAGATACCTTGACGCATTTTCTCCTGTTTAGGACGGTGTTCCTTTTCCACCTCACATATATATACACATATTGTGAAGACAAATAATAATAAATAGTAACAATTGCTATCATTTAATGTTTTAATAAGTTGCTTTTGTATGTCCTTGGTAATGAGCAGGATTAAAAAAAAAAAAAAAGCTAAACCAACAAACAGAAAAACAAGCCCCAAACCACACACTGTACACAACATCACTAAGGCTGAATGCACATGGAAAAAAAGTCAGTTGTTCAAAAGCAGGTTGGGCAACAAAAGCAATAACAAAATAATCCAAAGTTAAATATTTTCTGTCACTGTTCTTTTCAACGTTGGCATTGTGAGTATACAGCAAGGTAGATCTATAAACTTTTATGTGCTTTGAAGGATTTTTCCATGTTAGAGATTTTATTGTTGGTGGTGGTGGTTTCCTTGTTTTATTATATTCATATTTATAATTTACTTCCGACTGAGTTTTTTCTTTACTATTTGTAGTCATGGAAAGAGGCTCATTTGGATTGCTTCCTGTCTAACAGAAGTGCTATTCTTTCTTTGGACATTTTGTTGGTTCTGATGAATCTCTTGTTATTGTCATTTAGGTCTCTCCAATCTATATACGTATTTAAAATCTAGAATGCCTACGTTGGGTTAATGAAGCAGGACTGGTCAAAATAAGAAAAAGATATATAACAGAGACTGAAATGGCCCCTGTCTTCATTACACTCGCAGATATATTAATACTCGGCACCTACTACATGCCAAACGCTGAACTTGGCAGTGAGGCTGCGGTAGTCACCCTGACAGGCAAAATGCTCACCTTCCCATAACATACAACCTAGTGGCAAGAGACAGACTACAAATAAGTAAATACATAAATGATATCAAAGTACAAATTCCGCAAAGAGAACCAAGTCACATGATGTGTTAGGGGAGTAACTCAATGTGTAACAATCAGGCTGGAAGAAGAATGTGTTAGCCACGATCAGATCTAGGGGCAAAGTATTGCAAGGGCATTTACAGCAGCTTATCTAGAATAGGTGTTTTTATAGGGAGGAATAGGAAATAAGATTGAAAAGATAGTTTGAGAGAAATTCTTTGAGAGCTGTAAATGTCATGGTAAGGCAGTGTTATGAGTTGAATTATGTCCCCTCAAAAGATGTTAAAATGGAACACTCATGTACCTGTGTTTGTGACCTTATTTGGAGATAGTATCTTTGCCAATGATCAAGAAGCATTGAGGGTGTGAAAGTGTGCCCTCCTTCAATATGACTGATTCGGTATAAAAAGGGGAAATTTAGACACAGAGTCACAGACAGGAAGAATGCCAGGTGAATATAAAGACAGAGATCAGCATGATATCTGATCTACAAGCCATGAGCATCAAAGATTGCCAGCAAATCAGCAGAAACTAGCAGACTGGTATGAAACAGATTTTCCCCCATCGCCCTTAGATGGAACCAACCCTCTTCACACCATAATTTCAGACTGCCAGCTTCCAGAACTGTGAGACAACGGATTTCTGTTGTCTCTGCCACAGTGTTTGTGGTACTTTGTGAAAGCGGCCCTAACAAACTAATAATGGCCAGTGATCCCAGATCCACGGTGCCGAGCCAGGCGCTGCTCCTGTATCTCAGTACGTGCCATGGCCTCAGAATGTATCTGAGAGGCAGCCAGGACAATTCAACTGAGTTTGCCAGAGCAGATAAAACCCACTGAGCTAAAACAACGAAGTCTCCTTTGTGTTGGTGAGCCCTGGGAGGCTCTTTAAAAGTTTTGATAGATAAGTGAAATGAACCAACCTATTTTTTGACCTCACTTTCCAGCTTAAGGGTTGGGTATCAACCCAGCACTGACTGCAGGGGCTTGAGTGCTGGTTCCTCTGTCCCTTGCTATAAACTGGGAACCACTCGAGACCAGAAATTGTGTCTTAGCACTCTGGATTTCTAGTACCTCTCCCTGATGTCTGATAATGTTAGTTGCTCCGTCGTGTCCGACTCTTTGCGATCCCATGGACTGTAGCCCGCCATGGGATTTTCCAGGCAAGAGTACTGGAGTGGACTGCCATTACCTTCTGCAGAGGATCTTCCTGACCCAAGGATCGAACCCGGGTCTCCTGAGTCTGCAGGCAGATTCTTTACCGCTTGAGCTACAGGGAAGACCCTTGATGTCTGATAGGTGCTCATTAGTTACAGTAAGTCTGGCAATACAAATGAGTTCTGTTCCGAGAGCACATTCACAAGTCCAATTTTTTTGTTAAGTCCAATTATGTTAGCCTAGGTATACAACTAACACAATTGCCTATTAGTATTATAATAAGTTTATCATACTTTCCACATAAATAATACAAAAAAAATGAACACAATGAAGAGAATATTTTTAACCTTACAGTACCTTGAAAAGTACGGTAGTACAGTATAATAGCTGGCATACAGGGCTAGCACTGAATGAACAGGTAAGAAGTGTTACTGACTTGAGCAGGGGGAGGAGGTGGGAGATGGTAGAATTGAAGGATCATCAACAATAGGAGATGGAAGGCAAGCTGCAATTTTATTCACATTTGACGTTGATGGCTAACTTACACGACTGGACATGTGAACACACATTCACCTCTGAAAGTCTGCAACTTGAAGGTTCATATGTAGAGGACTTAATGATACTAGCTTGGTGGCAAATGCTATTATTTTCTCATTTTCACTCTGAAATAATTTCATACTTTCAGGAAAATTTCAAAAAGTGCATTAAGAACCGCATACTCCCTTCTCCCTGACTTACACATTGTTAACATTTTGCCACATCTGCTTTAAATCATTTCCTTCCTCTTGATATAAGCATTCTAGTTTTTTTTTTTTTTCTGAACCACCTGAGAGCAAATTATACTCATCAAACCTCTCGCCTCTGAAAGCTTTAGTTTATACTTCCTAAGAACAAAATCACTTTTATGTAATAATTGTAAAGTTGTAAAAGGAAATAAAATATTAATAAACACTCTTAATTACAGCTAGTCTTCAAATTTTTCCAATTGGTTCTTCATAGACTTTTCTTTTTTTTTTTTTTCTGAATCAGGATTCAATGCAAGCACATCTATCTAATTGACTTGCCATGTTTCTTTATTCTCCTTTCATCTGGAACTGCTTCTTATCATTTCTTTGTCTTTCATCATATCAATGGTTTTGAAGAATACAGAGCAGTTAGGTTGTAGAATCTTCCTCAATATGGTGTGTCTAATGCTTTCTAATGATTAGATTTAAGGTGTGCATTTTCAGGCAGAAATGCCACAGATGTAATTATGTGTCCTCAGAGAATCACGTTAGGAGACTCAGAATGTCAATCTGGTTGTCCCATTTTGGGTAATTTTACCTGATTTCTTGGTTAAAGTGATGATTATCATGTTTCCCCACTTAGTCACTACTTTCCCTGTAATTAATTAATAATTCGTGGGAAGATAATTTAAGACCTGGTAAATATTATATTTCTCAGAAAATTTTCCCACATTAGTGACAGGCTCCCATTATGGATTTCTGTTTGATTCCATTATTATTATGGTGACTGCACAATGGTGATTTTGCTATTTTACTTTTTTTATATTTATTAGCTATCATTTTGTTTCACTCTCTCCCTAAATGTTTAATTCATTTATGATCAGTATGGGTTTGGGTATTCTTGTTTTATTCAATGGATTATAACATCATTTATGCTGATGCTTAAACTGTTTCAGATTTGCCTCCTGGTAACCACTTCAATCTGCCTCCTTTGTACTATTACATGTCCATTTTTTTTTTTAGCATTTTTTATTTTCAGGTGTAGCAAGATATTCTGGTTTGTCTTGCATTATCTTTACCTACCTCCTCCCCTTGGAATTAGTCATCTCTCCAAAGAACTCTACTTCCTTTTACTAAGAAATGATAACTAGATGCCAAAGACTGGACACAATGGGTTAGATTCATTCTCAATCATTCTAAGATTCCATTTTTAAAGTTTTGTCATTTTAGCCACTGAGTCATGTCCAACTCTTCGCAACCTCATGAACTGTAGCCTGCCACACCCCTCTGTCCATGAGATTTTCCAGACAAGAATACTGAAATGTTTTGCCATTTCTTTCTCCAGGGGATCTTCCCAATCCAGGGATTGAACCTGTATCACCTGTGTCTCCTGCATTGTAAGGGGGTTCTTTACCACTAAGCCACAGATTAAATTTGTCTTACTCACCACCTTTGGTGTCATGTAACATTTACAAGAGTTCCTTTTAAACATTTTCTATTATTCAGTATAGATTTTGTTTTCCCTTCCTCCTTATGTCTTTTTTTATTTTTTGAAAAGTCTGAAGTTGTCTGGGGCTAATGACTTACCTTCTCTTCTCTCCAGCATTGTTTATCAACAACCCTAGTGTAACCATTTTGTACTTTTCTTTTTTTTTTTTTTTTTTTTTTACCATTTTGTATTTTTCTCTACCTTTAGGTAGACTTTGATCTTCCCTTCTATGGTCCTCTTCCTTTTCCAAGGTAATCTTGATTCCATTTTCTCATGTCTCTTCAAGGACTCGCTCCTGTTTTTCCTTTTCCTTCTTGTATTTTTCCATTTCTTTTAATACAGTATATAATCATTTTCCTAACAATTCTCAGATCTTTTATATGTTAGAAAAATGTCTTATCCAATCCTTTGGAGAAAGTCTTATTTTGCTTCGTTTCACTATCAAAGTGTCTCAGAAGGTAATTTGCACTTTCTGTCTCCATTTTCCTAGTACACACATACTCCTCAGGACTGGGCAAAGATCTCAGCCCTTCAACACAATTTGTTCTCTTCGAAATCATCCATGATCATAAAATTATCCATTTTGCCTTCCACAGGAACAAAAACTTTTCAGGGAAAGAATGTAGGGAAAAAATGAGAATTGGTGTTAAAAATAAGATGTTAATAAACAGTGTTTGAAATGAGAATAGCAACCGGTGTCAGAAAGCATGGTTTTTGCTATTTGCCCATGTGACAGCAAATGCATAATACATATCATTTATTTTTCTGCAAAATGGGAAGAACGGATTCCTTCCTCATAAGAAAGTGCTAAAGACCAATTTTGTAAATTGTAAAATATGAGACAAATATTACTATTTATTAATAGATAATACAAATATATATCATAACTTTTCCTTTCAAGATATAAACACCAGCAAAGGTCAGTGTTAGCTATTAGAAGATTAAAGATCAGTCCACAGTTTTCTTTGCCTTCCTTCCTCTGCCCTTTTACCTTCTTAGACATGATAAAATGTCATGGGTCCTGTCTTGTTGTGAGTGAATTTTCAGGTACCCTCTTCCATTCAGATCTCTTTTCTGAGTCTGCACTCTACATTTCTCATACCTGCTGGCCAAATTCTCTACAAAGTTTTGACAAGTTAGAGTTGATTCTGACTCAACCAACATTAACCTGTCTTTCTTTCTCCATAAATTCTGTTACACTTTATAAAATTCCAGTTTGCCCACACATGGTAGTCAAGTCTTCCACCAGTGACCTTGCCTACAAGGTCTCTGAGAAAGGGGAAGTTGGATTTTCCTTGGTCACACCACTGGCTTTTGAATTCCATCCAGATGTGTATATTTCTTAGGAAAATCATCACTCTTTACTTGATATGATTATTAAATATGAGCAAAATGTATCCTTATTAGCTTGTTATTCTGCTTCTTCAGTTTGCCTCAGGCCACACTCTCAAGTTTCTTGGCACTGGAGTATTTTCAGTACCAGGAGCCTGGGATGGACTACTTGATGCCTTTTCATCAGTTTTAGGTTAACACCTTAAATGTCTTCAGTACCATTTTAGTCATAATAAGATCATTTCCACAGAGAGTGTCATGAGGCCTAATTAGTACCTGTAAAGAACTCTGTGATCTTACAAGGAAAAGAAAGCAAAACCCTATTCAACCTAAGAACAAAAGAAGGATGAAGAGATCGCTCAATTTAGTTAGAGCCACAGCCATCCAAAACACTGGAAGAAATGTAAATCTCCCGATGGGGATGCTTTCCAAGGGTGGGATTTTATGCTATCAATATGCCCCTGTTGGAAGAGTAACTTTTTCATTTTAGTGATTTGTGAGGCAGCCCACTGCTGTAGAAAGGATGACTTCATAAGAACTGGGTTCTAATTTGAGTCACTCTGCCACCAACTAGCAGTGCAAAAATTAGTCAGTTCATAGATTTGAAGGTCTTTCAGTCATCTATATGTCGAGTGGTTTGAACCAAATGACATCTGAAGTTCATTTCAACTCCAGCATATTCATGACTGAAATTTTTGGTTTTATGTTAGACAAATTCAATTCAAGCAACCTATATTGAGTAGGTTCTATGTGGCAGGCATTGCGGTGGTTTCTAGGCAAGTTCTGCCTCTTTGCACAACTTCAAAGGCGCCATCTATATAGAAGACAGTGTTAATCACCATCCTCTAGTAGTGTGGATTTTTATGGCCCTGGAGACTCAATTAATGGAGCCCAGTCGTTGATCAGGGAATAAAGAGATGAACTCAGTTGCCTTGGTGGGGAGTAAACTAAATCTTCTCTAATGAGTTGATGTCTGCACTGGATTTTGAAAGAGGAATAAAAGTTTGCTGGTAGGAAAGTGGATTAGGGAGGAGTTTGGGAAAGCATCTTGGTGAGAAAGAAAAGAATGTACAGAAGCTTGAAACATAAGTGAAGATTTGCTAGAAAGGAAAGTTCAAGGGAGCATGGAGGTGATGATTCAATACACTCTGATATGATGTTGTGTTTCACTATATAAACACGATTTTTTCATCTTCTCAAGCCACAAGAACCTGCGGTTATTTCTTATTTGTGGTCAAGATTTGTTCAAAATCTCTGTATCATATGATCCAAAGATGATTGAAGCTATATTGAGTCAAATACAAACAATGCCAGTTAAGCCGGCTTTGCGTTTTCTGACCTGTTTAAACAAGAGTAAAGAATGCAGGATTCCCATGCAGGCGTATTACCTCAGGATTGTGAGTTAGCTTTATAGGGGAATTCACAGTGTCTATGCCTGGCTTCTTCCAGAACTTGTCACAAAGAAGTGCAAATAAGGAGACCGGAGGAGCCAGCCAAGTTCTCTCTAAAATTATCCCTGTCATCAGAAACAATTAATACTATGTACAGAGCAGTATTGTTCTAGGAATAGGAGCCAAAGGAGTTTAGGGAGATTTGCAGATCATGTAATTTTGTGACTGGAGTTTATGGTTGGCACTGGTTGGTGTGTTAAAACTTAATTGGTGGGAGGATTTGAGGGGGTCCAAATAAAGCTCTTTAAGGGGTTCAAACAGCACTGCTAGAAATGGTTTATCACATTCTTGAGAAATCTGTATCTTTTATTTCTCTTTGGAGCTAATCAAGTTGATCTGATTCAATGAAACCCTACAGTGTGTGTATGTGTGTGTATGTGTGTGTACACATATGTGTACATGTGAACCTGTGAATGTGTGAATTCTTTTTTACTTCACAACATTCTGTGGGGACTCAGTAAAGATCAAACCCTCACACCCAGACAAACTCTCCGGGTTGAAATAATAGAACCTCAAATGAATTTACTTACACTCTTTTGCTCTTGTAAGTCCCAAGTTCAATCACACCTGACATTCTTTACATACTTTAACAAAAACCAAGTCACATAACAAGCAGAGATAATGTAATAATGTAAGCAGAGAAAGAGAAAGAAGAAACATTTAAAAAGAAAACATAATAATCTGATAGGAGAAACTACAATTTCTTTTCTCAACTCAGATTATTTCTATGTGTCTTGTCAAGCACTTTCTTTGTGTTACTGGGTAGGGAGGGAGTTCCAATTTCTCCATCACTAGTCTTCAATCTAAATGAGACATTTTGAATGGTTTCTCAAAGTAGTTTCAGCATGTTCTTTATAAAGTGGGGGATAAACGTGCACTAATCTGACTTTTGTTGTGGAAAAGTATCAGCTTCATTTTTGGTTTTATTTTTACATTTGAGGAAAGAAGAGTTTTGGAAAGAAGTCTAATTTATTAATAAATCTATCCTCTGGATCCTAGTTGACATTCAGTTTAATAAAAGCTAAAAGTGCTGTCTCAAGCTCGTGAAGAAAGAGCAAAGAAATCAGTATTTGTACAATAGCTTTTGGTAGTCATTAAAATTTGAAGCTTCTACAAGGCAGCCTAATTTTGTGGTCTATGCAACTCTGGGAACTAAGTGAGAATTTCATAAATAAACAGAAAATAGAAAACTCATATGCAGATGAGAATATGCTTTCCTAGCAAAATAAAGGTTTCCAGCATCATATATGCCTGTACAGTTATCCCAACCCTTAGAGATAAAATTCTAGGTAAAGCAAAACAAAATTACAGAGGTCCTGTATATCTAGGACACACAGAGATTGAAGGCAGATTCTTGTTTTCTAAGGAAAACTACAAGCCAACATCACCTTCCCACTACTCCCCAAATAAACTGTTCTATACTAGATTCCCTAATGGTCAAAAGACGTAAATCGACTCAAAGGCAAACTGAACCTGAGCTTTGACAACAGGATTTGCAGGGAGGAAAGAGTGCCACCTACTGAATCACCACCTTTTAGATGTTTCTGTCAGCACTTTGATTTTCCTTGGAGTTCTACCAACCAGGGAGTGTGACCTTGCTTAGAAATGAAATCTGACCTCATTACAATGCAAGCTTAGCTTTCTGCAGGCACATTACAAAATCAGCCAGAACCCCTTATCTGCAGATTTCCCCCCAAATAGTGCAGCGCTAAGTGAGAGCCACAAGAAAGACAAGCAGAGGGGCTATGTAGACCCAAAACAGCAAGAACAGCTGCAAAAGAGGATCAGGCATCTGTGTAATGATATGTTTAGTCACTAAACACAACTATTTTATCTTAAGATAGACTCAAAATCCACTCCACATGTTTATGTAAAGTCTTCTTATTCTCAGTCTGAGGAAAGTGCCTGACTAAATGTTTTTGTTGCATTGAACTTAATTGTTGGCATCTGGAATTGGTTAATGTTAATATTAACCAAAGTATTTGACTAAATAAAATGGTATGGGAGAAAGGTCTATTCTGAAAATGTCTTGTGTGATGTTAATATAGATAACTATACAGTTTAAAAGAAAACTTTCTAAGTATATATACAAATAATAAATATATATAATGACTGTGGCCAATATTGATTTCTTAACTTAGTTTAATCTTAAATATTATATTGTATTTTCTGAGTCACTATGCAAGAGATTTTACCCATGTAAAGTTTTCAATCTACATATCCATATTTTTTGCATATATTTATATATATGCACATATATATTTATATACACATTTATATATATGTACATGTATATATATATATACATGCATACATATTGTTTTTGTTGTTTAGCTGCTACGTCATGTCCAGCTCTTTGTGACCCCATGGGCTGTAGCCCACCAAGCTCCTCTGTCCACGGGGTTTTTCAGGCAAGAATACTAGAATGGGCTATCATTTCCTTCCCTGGGGGATCTTCCCAGCCCAGGGGTTGAACCAGCTTCTCCTGCATTGGAAGGCGGATTCTTTATCACTGAGCCACCAAGGAAGTCCATACACACACACACACACACACACACACACACACATGTAGTCATGATTTGGCTCCCAATGATCTTCATATATTATGAACCATAAGAACATTAGAAAAGATACAAATGTAAAACTAGTGACCATATGTGCTTTTATTTTCTAATTCACTTTAGAGTTTCCCATCAACCATTGTAACATATAACTTATCTTTTATATGTGCCTCATTTTCTATCTATCACCATTATAACATATAACTTATCTTTTATATGTGCCTCATTTTCTATCTATCTATGATTGGCTAAAAGAAAATGTTTTGGAAAATTATAGCTTCCCTGAAGAAAAGTACAACTAAATATAAAAAATGAAGTCAAAGATATACACAGTGATATAAGAAAGGGCACGTTTAGATACATTTGCTTGTGTTCTGCTGTATACCAGTGGTGTCTAAAAAGAGTAAGGAATTCAAAGAAATTATGTAGATTGGCCTTGGGAAATTCAGAAGCATCAGACAGCCTTGAGCTAGACTGAAAAGAAACACTTTAACAGAGCATCTTAACCCAATTAAATAGCTATCCCCAGGCATCTTTGCTGTAGTAAGTAATTGAAACCAATGACAAATGTTCTGCTTTCATAAAGGGCATAGTGTTAGAAAAATCTAAATATTTTTCAGCTGCTTTTTTTTTATTCTTTGAAAATAAGATGTCTGAAATATTAGAAAGGAAGTGGCCAAAAATCAAATGGACATAGAAGGCAAGCTTAAAGGGCTCTCAATAGCCAAAGCTAGAACAATTTGAACAATAATATAATATTGAATTATAAGCCAAAGTATAAAATAAATACAGCTATGTTCATAATGATACAAATAAATGACTAAATAAATTTATGGAGGTGAATAGACAAACTTTCCTTATAGAATGTTGATGTACTATTGAGGGTGGATTGGACTTAGTGACTCACTTCCAAAGAATAGGGTATAAAAAGGAAAAAAAAGTAGTAATTTTGTAGCACAGAATCCTGTAGATATATTGATGTATGTTATCAATGACAACATATGAATGTCATGTACTATCTGATGTGATATGATAAGAAAGGCATTACCTCTATGGTGTTTCCTCCCAAAACTCATAACCTCATTTTAATTATGAGACTATATCAGATAAGCCACACTTAAGGAATATTCTATAAAATATTTGACCAGTATAGCTCCAAACCATTAAGGTATTGAAAAACTGGGAAAGACCAAGAAAATGTCACAGAGCAGATAAAGCCAGGAGACATGACAACTAAATGTAGAGTTCTGATTTGGGTCTTAGAACAAAGCAAGAGGAAAAATGTGAAAATTGGTGAAATTCAAATAACAAAACTGGAGTATAGTTAAAGAGTAATACAGGGTTGTCAGTCTCTTAGTTTTGACAAATGTAAGATGATAGCATAAAATGATAGTATTAGGAGAAACTAAAAGTGGGTAAGTAGTGTAAATGTATAATTCAAACAATCCTTCTTTAAAAATTTCCTGTAAATCTAAAATTATTTCAAAATAAAATGCTTATTTAAATTGAGGAAATAATTTGTCAAGTCTATGAATCTTAAGATATATAGCTCTTGTGGGTGCTCTGTACTTTTAAATTTATATGTGGATTTCATTGTGATACACGCTCTCCATTAAAATGAATTCATTTGTAACATTTCTGTTTAATGAAGTAGTCTTACATTATATACAGATAACAATAAGTCTTTAAGTAGATAATATCGAGGGTATGAGATAATATTGATTGCAAAAGAAGTGGAAAAAAGACTTTTTGGTTATAGTTTAAAAACAAAATCAGCAGATTTGTTAAAGCATTAGAGGGTATGAGAGAAAAACTGATTCAAGAACTTCTCCATGGTTCTGAGCATAAGAAACTGGAAGGATGGTGTTGCCATTAATTGAGATGAGGAAGATTTCAAGAAGAGCAGATTTCTGAGAAGAAAAAAGAGGATCATGATTCATTTTTGAAAATATTGTCTTAATTATTATGCTTAAAGTACCTATTTAAACAATATATTGAATATCTCAAATATGTCTTTTAGAGAAGATACATAAGTTAGAGATATAAATTTGGTAAAGAGTCTGCCAGCAATGCAGAAGACCTGGGTTTGTTCCCTGGGTTGGAAAGATCCCCTGGAGGAGGGCATGGCACTCCCTCCAGTATTCTTGCCTGGAGAGTCCCCATGGACAGAGGAGCCTGGTGGGCCAGTGTCCATGGGGTTTCAGAGAATCAGACATGACGGAGTGACTAAGCACAGCACAGCACATAGATGGGAACAAATGATAACAGCAAAGAGGGGAATAATGCAAACGAAAGAGAAGAGATCCATGAGGTTCTCCAGTATTGAGAGAGAATCTTAAAGTGGTAAAAGAGAAGAAAAAACAAAACAAAAATCAATTCACAAGGCCCTGGGTGGAATACTCAGAAGGGTCTGTCTTAGAAGTAGAGAATAGTTCCTTATAGTTGAGTCACTGAGTTGTGTCCGAATCTTCGTGAGCCCATGGACTGCAGCAAACCAGGCTTTCCTGTCCTTCACCAACTCCTGGAGTTTGCTCAAACTCAGGTCCATTGAGTTGGTGATGCCATCCAACCATCTTATCCTTTTTATCTCCTTCTCCTCCTACCTTCAACCTTTCCCAGCATCACCCTCTTTTCCAATGAGTCAGTTGAAATATTGGAACTTCAGCTTCAGCCTTAGTCCTTCCAATGAATATTCAGGGTTGATTTCCTTTAGGATGGACTGGTTTGATTTCCTTGCAGTCCAAGGGATTCTCAAAAGTCTTCTCCAACACCACAGTTCAAAAGCATCAACTTTTTGGTGCTCAGCCTCCTTTATGGTCAAACACTCACATCCATACATGGCTATTGGAAAAACCATAGCTTTGACTATATGGACCTTTGTTGGCAAAGTAATGTCTCTGTTTTTTAACACGCTGTCTAGGTTTCTCATAGTTATTCTTACCAAATGCTGTTCTGTCCTGCCTAAAAACAAGCAAGCAAAACCAAACCAAAAAAGACCCTAAAATGAACACTTGAAAGGATTACATTGCTTCCAAATATACAAACTGTATCCTAGAACAGAGCTCAAAAATATTTAGAGAAATAAACACATGAAAATCCAGCACCCATTAAAATAAAATCCATAATGTCTGGCCCCAATCAAAAATTAGAAGGCATGCAAAGAATCAGATAAATATGACTTGTGATAATGAGAAAATTCAATCATTTGAAACTGACACAAAAGTGACACAGATATTAGAATTAGTAGACAAGGATAATAAAACAAGTATTATAACTCTACTATATATGTTCATAAAACTAAAGAATTGAACATAATATGTAGAAATACAGAATGCATATTTTTAAAAGATCAAAATCACAATCTAGAGATGAAAGTATAAAGTGTGAGAATAAAAATATACATTATGTAATCAATGGAAAATGAAACCCTGTAAAAAAAACATTAGTAATAAACTTTAAGATACACCAGTAAAAATTATTGAAAGGAACACAAAGAAAAAAAACATAAACATCAAATCAGCTGAATATGCTATCATTTGGGAAGACTCTGATTTGAGTTCCTGAAAGAGAGAGTGAGGTACAGAAAATCATTTGTGGTAATAATGATTTTTCAAATTTTCCAATTTAAAAATAAGTATAAAGAACACTATTGAAGCTCAGCAAACCCCAAGTTAGAAAATAAAATAAAAAGTAAGACAACTCCAAAACACAACATAATCAAATTGTTCAAAACCAATGGTAAAGAAAGTGGGGAAAACCACTAGACCATTAATTTATGACCTAAATCAAACCCCTTATGATTATAGGGGAAGTGAGAAAAAGATTTAAGGGACTAGATCTGATAGACAGTGTGCCTGATGAACTATGGACGGAGGTTTGTGACGCTATACAGGCGACAGGAAGCAAGACCATCCCCAAGAAAAAGAAATGCAAAAAAGCAAAATGGCTCTCTGAGGAGGCCTTACAAATAGCTGTGTAAAGAAGGGAAGTGAAAAACAAAGGAGAAAAGGAAAGATATACCCATTTATATGTAGAGTTCCAAAGAATAGCAAGGAGAGATAACAAGCCTTCCTCAGTGATCAGTGCAAAGAAATAGAGGAAAATAGAATGGGAAAGACTAGAGATCTCTTCAAGAAAATTAGAGATACCAAGGGAACATTTCATGCAATGATGGGCTCAATAAAGGACAGAAATGGTATGGACCTAACAGAAGCAGAAGATATTAAGAAGAGGTGGCAAGAATACACAGAAGAACTGTACAAAAAGATCTTCATGACCCAGATAATCACGATGGTGTGATCACTCACCTAGAGCCAGACATCCTGGAATGTGAAGTCAGGTGGGCCTTAGAAAGCATCACTACAAACAAAGCTAGTGGAGGTGATGGAATTCCAGTTGAGCTTTTTCAAATCCTAAAAGATGATGCTGTGAAAGTGCTGCACTTAATATGCCAGCAAATTTGGAAAACTCAGCAGTGGCCACGGGACTGGAAAACTCAGTTTTCATTCCAATCCCAAAGAAAGGCAATGCCAAAGAATGCTCAAACTAGCACACAATTGCACTCACCTCACATGCCAGTAAATAATGCCCAAAACTCTCCAAGCCAATCTTCAGCAATATGTGAACTGTGAACTTCCAGAAATTCAAATTGGTTTCAGAAAAGGCAGAGGAACCAAAGCTCAAATTGCCAACATCTGCTGGATCATCGAAAAAGCAAGAGAGTTCCAGCAAAACATCTATTTCTGCTTTATTGACTATGCCAAAGCCTTTGACTGTGTGGATCACAACAAACTATGGAAAATTCTGAAAGAGATGGGCATACCAGACCACCTGACCTGCCTCTTGAGAAACCTGTATGCAGGTCAGGAAGCAACAGTTAGAACTGGTCATAGAACAACAGACTGGTTCCAAATAGGAAAAGGAGTACGTCAAGGCTATATATTGTCACACTGCTTATTTAAGTTATATGCAGAGTACATCATGAGACATGCTGGGCTGGATGAAGCACAAGCTGGAATCAAGATTGCCAGGAAAAATATCAATAACCTCAGATATAAAGATGACACCACCCTTTTGGCAGAAAGTGAAAAAGAACTAAAGAACCTCTTGATGAAAGTGAAAGAGGAGAGTGAAAACTTGACTTAAAGCTCAATATTCAGAAAACAGATCATGGCATCTGGTCCCATCTGCTGCTGCTGCTGCTAAATCGCTTCAGATGTGTCAGACTCTGTGCGACCCCATAGACGGCAGCCCACCAGTCTCCACCGTCCCTGGGATTCTCCAGCAAGAACACTGGAATGGGTTGTCATTTCCTTCTCCAATGCATGAAAGTGAAAAGAGAAAGTTAAGTCGCTCAGTCGTGTCCGACTCTCAGCGACCCCATGGACTGCAGCCTACCAGGCTCCTCCGTCTGTGGGATTCTCCAGGCGAGAGTACTGGAGTGGGGTGCCATTGCCTTCTCTGCTGGTCCCATCACTTCATGGCAAATAGATGGGAAAACAGTGGAAACAGTGGCTGACTTTATTTTTGGGGGCTCCAAAATCACTGCTGATGGTGATTGCAGTCATGAAATTAAAAGACGCTTACTCCTTGGAAGGAAAGTTATGACCAACCTAGACAGCATATTAAAAAGCAGAGACATTACTTTGCCAACAAAGGTCCATCTAGGTCAAAGCTATGGTTTTTCCAGTAGTCATGTATGGATGTGAGAGTTGGACTATAAAGAAAGCTGAACACAGAAGAATTGATGCTTTTGAACTGTGGTGCTGGAGAAGACTCTTGAGAGTCCCTTGGACTGCAAGGAGATCCAATCAGTCCATCCTAAAGGAGATCAGTCCTGGGTGTTCATTGGAAGGACTGATGTTGAAGCTGAAACTCCAATATTTTGGCCATCTGATGTGAAGAACTGACTCATCTGAAAAGACCCTGATGCTGGGAAAATTTAGCACAGGTGGAGGAGGGGATGACAGAGATTGAGATGGTTGGATAGTATCACCGACTCAATGGATATGTGTTTGGGTGGACTCCAGGAGTTGGTGATGGACAGGGAGGCCTGGCGTGCTGTGGTTCATGGGATCTCAAAGAGTTGGACACGACTGAGCAACTAAACTGAACTGAACTGAATGATAAAGAAAAAATTTAATATCAGCAAGAACAGGAAAAACACATATGAATTATCAGAACTAAGAGAAGCAAAGGAAAAGCAATAATAAATACAATATGATATCCTGGAAGGGATCCTCAAACAGTAACAACAAAAAGATGATAAGCAAAGATTAATGAATTTTGAATATAATATTGACTTTAATCATAATGATACATCTATCAGTTCAATAGTTGTAATAAATGTACCGTAGTAATGGTAAGATATGAATGATAAAAGAAACCAGGTGCACACAGTTCATGGCAACTTTGTTCTATATCAACATGTTTTAGTAAAATAAAAAAAAATTATTTTAAAAAAGTATGTCTAGAAAAACACAAATAAGGATAATGGAAGATATTTTTTCAGAAACAATGCAATTTAAAATATCAATTGAAATAAAAGCTGTAAATCAAAATTCTGTATTTTAAAAAGTAAGTTTAGAAGAAAGAGATTTTTCAGTCATACAAAAGCTAGAATAATAGAACAATCTGATAATAAAAACATTAAAGGAAGTACTTCAAGTAGAAAAAAAAAAAGGAGACTAGATCAAAATATGGATCGACATCAGGTAATAAAGAGAACCAGAAAGAGTAGCCAATAGGGTAAAAATATAAGATACTATTCATATGGTTTACATCTTTTCAAAAGTTATTAACTTCTAAAGAAGTAATTTGTCCGAAAAATACAGTATATGTGAAAGCAAAATCGTAAAGCTAGAAGTTGGTTGTTTGAGAAGATGAATAAAACTGATAAACATCTAGATAGACTGAAAAAGAAAAAAGAGAGAAGACTCAAATTTATTATGTTTTAAATAAGAAAGATGATAGTACTACAGATTCAACAGATATTAAAATTATAATGAATGATTTGAACAATTTTATACCAATACATTTACTAACTTAGGTAAAACAGACACATTATTTAAGAGACACAGAGTACTAATCTCAGTCAAAAAGAAATACATAACCTGAGTAGAATTATTACTTCAGTCATGTCCAACTCTTTGGGATGCTATGGACCTTCCAGGCTCCTCCATCTATGGGATTCTCCAGGCAAGAATACTGGAGTGGGTTGCCATGCCCTCCTCCAGGGAATATTCCTCATCCAGGGGTTGAACCTGCAGTTCTTGTGTCTCCTGCATTGGAAGGTGGATACTTTACCACCAGTGCCACTGGGAAGCCTGAATAGAACTATGTCTACTTCAATTATAAATTTGTAGTCATAAAAAGAATTATTGACCCAGATGTCTTCATTGCTGAATTCTTCTAAGCATTAAAAAAAACAAACACCAGCCCACAACCCCACCCCCAGCAATTCTACACTGATTCTATTAAAAATTAAAGATGAGGGAATATTTCCCAACTCATTCTATGGGACCAATGATACCCTAGTTCAAAAACCATGTAAGAACATCATAGGAAAATAAGTTAGTTAGTT
Organism: Muntiacus reevesi; assembly: GCF_963930625.1. Lineage (NCBI taxonomy): Eukaryota > Metazoa > Chordata > Mammalia > Artiodactyla > Cervidae > Muntiacus > Muntiacus reevesi. Next base: position 40,877,804 of record NC_089264.1, on the reverse strand, counting down.
AGTTAAGTCGCTCAGTCGTGTCCGACTCTTTGTGACCCCATGGACTGTAGCCCACCAGGCTCCTCTGTCCTTGGGATTCTCCAGGCAAGAATACTGGAGTGGGTTGCCATTTCCTTCTCCAAGGGATAGGAAAATAAAACTGTATACAAATATCTTCAATAACTATTAGTCCAAAAATTCTTTAAAAACTTTAAGAAAATAGAACTCAGCAAAATATCAAAGGAAAATAGATACAAAATGAGGTTTATCTAAGAAAAGGAAACACTGGTTTATCGCTTGAAAATCAATCTAAATTTTAACTAAGCAAAAATGAAAAATCATACAATTATCTCAACACATGAAAAAAAAAATATTTGACAGGTTCCAACATCCTTATTGATTTAAACAACAACAACAGCAAACTCAGCAGTGAAGGCAACTTTCAAATCTGAATAATGGGTATCTAAGAAAAATCTCTAGTTAACATCACAACCAACACTGAAAATTTAGAGGTTTAACCCCTAAATTCTTTAAAAACTTTAAGAAAATAGAACTCAGCAAAATATCAAAGGAAAATATATACAAAATGAGGTTTATCTAAGAAATGGAAATACTGGTTTATCGCTTGAAAATCAATCTAAATTTTAACTAAGCAAAAATGAAAAATCATACAATTATCTCAACACATGAAAAAAAATTATTTGACGAGTCCCAACATCCTTATTGATTTAAATAACAACAACAACAGCAAACTCAGCCGTGAAGGCAACTTTCAAATCTGAATAATGGGTATCTAAAAAAATCTCTAGTTAACATCCCAACCAACATTGAAAAATCAGAGGTTTAACCCCTAAAATGAGAATAATGGAAGGTATGCTTCCTACTCAATATTTATGTGTATCTGAATCAGTATAAGGTAAAATGAAAATAAATAAATAGAAACATTTAGATTGGAATGAAAGCTTTACTCTTAGTTGACATGATGAACTGTGTAGAAAATATTAAATCTACAAAAAAGTTACTAGAACAAATAAGTGAGTTTAACATGGTACAGTATATGTAATCAAAGACAACAATCAATTGTATTTTTATTTATATGAAAATTATAAAATAACTTTTAGTTATAAATTGTTAATTATAAAATAAAATTATAAAAATATATATTTAGAATAGTATGAAGACACATTAAACAGGAAAAAAAAATCTGCAAAATTATGTGTAGTAACTGTCCTTGGGAGTTATACAACAATGCCAAGATAAAGTTGTCCTATTTAGAAGGAGATATGCTATGTTCATAGTTTTTAAGACTCAATATTGTTAAAATACAAATTTTCTCTAAATTGAACAATAGATTTAATGTAGTTTTAATCAAAATCCCAACATTGTATCTTATAGAAATTGAAACACTAATTCTAAAGTTCTGACTTTGAGTGAAGGACTCAAAATAGTCAACAAAACTTTGAAAGGAAAGGCACCAAGACTTATTATGAAGTTAGAGTAATTGAGGCAGTTTAGTATTTATATAAAGATAAATAAATCAGTGGGACGAAATACGTCCGCATTATATGGACAACTTATTTTTTTAAAAAGATACAAAGGCATTTTATGGGAAAACATAGTTTTTTCAACAAATTGTTCTGGACTATGGATATTTATGTGCCTCCAATGAGAAAACTTTGGTCCATACATTGTACCACGTAAAGAAGATAAAAATGGGTCATGGATCTAAATAGAAAACTAAAACTTTGAAACTTCTAAGAAAAAAATAAGAGGGAATATTTGTGATTTATGCATAGGCAGAGACTTCTTATATATAAGAGCAACAACAGGAAAATTGCTATTAATATTATATAGCAATATAAGGAAAAATGATATTAATACATTTGACTTTATCAATAATACAAACTTCTATTCCTTTAAGAATATCATTCAGAGAATGAAAAAGAAAAACTACAGGATAGTAGAATTTTTGCCAATTATATACCAGTAAAAGACTGTGCTAAGACTATATACCAAGGAAGAAAATAAGAATGGCAAAAAAGCACATGAAGAGATGCTCAGTGTCAGCCTTTCAGTCCATTCAAATAAAAACCACAATGAGATACAATTGCACATATATTAAAATGGCTAAAATTTAAGACTGACCACATGAAACACTGTGAGGATGAAAAGCAAGTGAAATTTCATATACTGATCTTGGGAATGTAAAGTGTTAAAACCATTTTGAAAAATTTAAGCATATGTTTACTATATGGTCATTCTACTGCTAAGCATTTACCTAAGAAAATTGAAAGTATAAGTTCATTCAAAAGACTTAAATGTTCATAGCATCATTATTTATTAAAGTTAAAATCTAGAATTAGCCCAAATGTTCAGCAGAGATGAATGAATAAATAAACTGTGGTAAATCCACACAATGGACTACTGTTCAACAGTACAAATGACTGAGCTACTGATACACTCAAAAATGTGGATGAATCTAAAAGAAAAATTTTTGCTGAGGGTAAGAAAAAGAAATAAGAAATCACTAAATGCTTTATAACTCCATTCATGTAAAACTCTAGATTTTGTAGCTAATCTTTATTGACAGATCAGTAGGTTTCTGGTGATGGGAATTGGGATGGAATGATGGCATGCTTAAAATGAAACTTTTGAGGGTGATGGATATTCTCATTGTTTTTTGTGGTGCTGGCTTCACAGGGATAAGTGTGTGTTGGGTTTTATCAAATTGTACACTTTTTAAATAAATGTAGTTTATTATTTGTCAGTCATAACAGTCAATAAAGCTATTAGACAATACCTAGTCCATGGTAATTGCACAGTAAATATTTGTTGAATAATTGAATAAATGAAAGACTGTATTAATTATTGGTACTACTTGAAGAATAGTTCAGTATTACGTGAAAAAAATAACCAGATCATACAACACAATAATTCTTAGGAAATCATCAAGTGCCCCCTACTTTCAAAAAAATCTGATGAACAGTAAGTATCTAAATAAATATCACCCATTTTTTCTCTGTAGTAATATGAATCCTGATTCCCAAATTCTGTAGAATTATGAAGCGACAAGAAGAAGAAAACAATTATCTTACTATTTTAGTCTCAAAGGGAAACATGTCAATTCTGAACAAATCAGTAATCTATATATTGTGTTCACAATAACTTTCATGAATAAGTATGCACATAGCAAGTTAAAGAAAATCTACTATTTTCCCCCTATTTAAAAGAAGAACATTTCCCTGTTTCTGAAAATCTACAAAATAATAACTGGGGAGGATCATTTTTTATTGCAAAGAGATTGTTCACTTTACAAGAAAGTTCACAGAGGAATTACTGAAATATCAGAGTTTACCAGTGCATTCAGCTGTTAGTTATCAGATTGTTAACTACTTTACAGGATGAGGTTAAGCTAGAGAGAAAACGAGGTTAATACAAAAAAATGGAGTATTTGAACTACTTTGAATTGGCTATATACCAGAAATAAGAGTTTAAGATGTTAGAAAAAATAACATAAGACAATGGATAAAAGGACATATGCTAACAGAAATTCAATTTATGATACACTATAAGATGATGTCTGTAGTGGAATATAGTGAGTAAACTCACTAATATTTGGCAAATTGAATACATATCTTATTTAGTTGAACATATTTAGGTAAAAACCATTAATGCTTTTCCTATCAAAAACAGGTCATATGTTAGGAAACTTATGAGCAGCCTCTCAAACTTAACAATAAGTTATTCTAAACCTCCTTAGACCACCTTGTCTTCATATGTCTCCTTGACTTCAAGGGAAACTAAAGTTGATGAGCCCATGACATTTTATCCTCATTCAAATCTGTGATCTGAACTAAGTGACATGTGAAACTGCTGATTCTGGGTATGGATCTGTGACCTAAATATTTTGCAAAATTGTGATATGTGAGTTTAGTTTTTTGTTGCTGTTAGCATGCCAGCCAGGAAACCAGACCAGCACACATCTTCTATTTCATTTGATAAAAAGTGAGATACAGCTAGACAGCAATCACACTGCAGGATCTTATAGCCCTTCCATTCTGCTATAATGATTCCACTATATATAACTAAGAAAGCCAGGAGGAATCACCTTTATGTTCACAGGTAAGTATTTTCAGAAAGCACAGATTTCAAACAAATAAATAAGCAAGCAAATAAAAATCTATTCTCTTAATCTGTTTTCTCTTATTGAAAACCATTAGTTCACTGGGCATTGCCGACAATTTTGTTGGTTGCATTCACTCCCAACATACATTGATGATGAACCATCAGTGGCATACCATGTAATACCACTTTATATTACTGATTTTCACCAGACACTGAAATGTACCATGGGGTACTATCCTACCATATCAGGCATCATTGTCTTTCCTGTGGGGCACCATCTTTCACATCCCTCTGCCGAAGTGTCAAAGCAGGGTTGTGTTCTTTCCATCCAGCCAATCAGCATTTATAGAGGTTCTACTATGTGATGAAGAGACAGTGGTTAAAATAGACCGTCGGTTTTCAATAGGGGAGTGTCACAGAATATAGATCAGTGTCTTGACCCAGCTGGAAAGATGGAGAGGTAGTGAAGGGGTAGATTGTACACAGCTTTACCCTAAAAGCAATAGGGACTCATTAAAGTATTATGGGAAGTACATGGTCATGTGTGTGCTTTGAAAAAGGGCTATATAGTCTCAGTGAGGAAAAAAGAATAAATGTAGGGAAAGCAGATCTAAGCCTCTGGCTTTAGCCCACATGAGGTAAAGAGAGAGGCATCAATCTGTTAGAGTTTCAGAGGGGAAACAAGTCAACAAGGCTGGTGATAGATTGAATGAGGGCAATGAAGGATTGCAGGATGCTAGGGATGACCCCCAGGTTTTTCACTTTCTCTGACTGTGAAGGGAAAAACTCTCTTTGGTGTCATAACTTTCATAGGATTCCAACACAGACTTCTATATTTGTATTTTTTTTAAAAAGTCACCATTTATTGACTTCTTCCTATGTGCTAACACAGTGTTATATTTCTCAACATGCAGTAGTGCATTTAATTCCCTGAACAATTCTGTGAGTTAGGTACTCATTATGTTTTTCAGTTTAATGACAGAGACAGTAAGGGAGTGAGCATTAAATAAGAATGTCCAAGGCCGTTCAGCTAGGAAGGGGTAGAACTGGTGGTGGTAGCTTGGCAGTCTAACTCTGAGGCCTCCTTCTTAAAAGTGCTGTGCTAAACTCCAAGCTTTTTCAGTTTTTGCTTATTTTCTCTTTATAAAATGCTTTCATAGGGTCTCAAAGAGTCAGACACGACTGAGCGACTGAACTGAACTGGACTGAAAATGCTGATATAAATTTAGGGAAGAAGTGTGTGTATATGTATGCATGTTTCCTTTGTGCATGGGGTTATTTGTGATACATGCAGGTACATACGTATTTGTGTGTTGCATGTGTATCACTGTACATATAGGTATAGTGTGTCTTGTGTGGTTTTTTGTGATATATATCTGGATTATGTGTATGAGGTTGTGCGTGTGGTATATGTGTATGTAATCACATGCTAGACTAAGAGATAAATCATTTTATTCTGCCAGTAAAGCTTGTATTCTCAAGTAGGCTTCTTACACGCTGATCCTTAGCTTATTAACACAGTCTTTTTCCATCCTGAATAAAGCATGAGTTATTTTAAAGAAAATAATCTCTCAGGACTCTATCATTATACTAAGTTATTTTTATTATGCTTTTTTCCTTAAATATTTGTGTTTAAAGCTCTTATATGATATAAAGCAAAAATAAGTTTATAAATTAAATGCAAACAAAGAAAATCTAAATCTAAAACTAACAGCATGAGGCACTGTAATGGATGATGCTATTTTGCTGAAACTAAATTCTTCTAATAAGAATATGGCATTGATGAGCTATGGCACAGTTTTGGCTTATTTTTAAAGTAGTATAAATAAAAATTCCTCCACTGTTTTCCACTCTTCTCAATACTGTGTATTTTTTTTCATGCAGTGCACCTTGATGTAATTTGGCTTACACATTACATTAAAGCAATATTTATGTATCAAATAATTTTCTCCATTTCTTTTCTTTCTCATCAGCACATAATAACTACAAGAATTACATAAAAACTAATATTGGTACTAAAAACTCATATTACACAATTATAAATTGGTATGTTCTTACAATATATCATGTTTATACCATCCAAGTTTAATACAAGACTTAAAAAAAATCTTAGAATTACTGAAGTCTTGTTTGAGAAATGCTACCTTAAGATTTTTTGATGCTATAGAGGCTCTACAGTGTCTGACACAAGTAATTTTCCCTCTGACAATCCCACAATTCCATTAACAGATTCAGATCTTAAGATCCTAAGAAGGAACCCAGATTGTTCTTTAACTGTCCCCTACCCCCACCACCACTACCACCAAGTTGAAACAATTTCTTCTTTACAAAGATGTGGCAGCTGCATGGCATTGTCTACATGACATTGCCTGCATGGCATTCAGTTGAATGGTTAAATATTCATTCATTCACTGCTTCCACAAACATGTGTACCCTAGGCTTTTTGTGGCCCAGGGAGTACAAAGATGACTGAGATGAAATTTCTGCTTCAGGGACTTTAGACCATCATCTCTGTAAGAGAAACAGACATCTAATCCAGTGTCCACCTAGTCCACAAGCTATAGATTTTTAACTGGATCGTAAAGTTTAATAAGTATTTATGAGTCATGCATGTCATACTGATGATAAATGAAGACTTAAGAACTATGAGTGAGATAATTCCAGAAGCATGTGTAGAGAAGAGGCTTATATTACACTTGTATTTCAGGATTGGGCAATGGAAGGAAATGCCATGAAGAAGACTATGAAGAATTAGCCACAGCAGTAAGATGAAAATCAGGAGGGTTGTGTCTCAAAAATAAAACTAAAGGAAGCTTTCATAAGGAGAATCCTGTGACCAAGGTCAAATGCCACCAAAAGACAGTGAAAATGAACTTGGATTCTTTTTCATGAATGAATGGACATGGGATTTAATGGCAAGGAGTCTGGGAATAATAGTTTTGATGTATTAAAAGAGAACTGAAATAAGGAGAGTTTGGTAAAATCTACATGTTGGAGGCTTGGGGGCTTGTTGAAATTCAGTTGTGTGTTTTTTCTTTTTTTTAAACTTATTTCAGATCATAATTGAAGATAGGAAGACTTACCAATTGGAAAGTTTCTGTCAAATCAGAGCCCATGGTGTTCTATCACAGCAGAAATTCACCAGACAATTTTACTGTTTGAATTTAAAGTTGGACTTAGTTTATAATTACATAGTTTCAGAATCTAAAATGGCTACATATTTGAAAAATGGGATTCCAGAATCATGCCATGTAGAAGTCCCTGCAGTTCACTAATTTGACCTCATTGTCTTCAAAAGAAAACGAAGTTCAAAGCACTTTACCAAGTACCAAGTCTAGACTGGTGACATGTTTTCCATACCAGGGTTCATCAAACCCCCAGAGCCACTGACCAGTACAAGTCCATGACCTGTTAGGACCCGAGCTGCACAGCGGGAGGCAAGCAGTGGCCAAAACCAAAACCATCCAGATGCGTGGAAAAATTGTCTTTTACAAAACTGATCCCTGGTGTCAAAAAGGTGGGGGGCTGCTGCTCTATACCACACTGCCTTACTAGGTTCAAATGTCTGTGTTTAAACACTGTTCATGAGAATCTCTATCTTTCTAGAAATAATCCCAGAATATACAATTTTTGAAAAACATGCTCAGAAGCCAAAAATGAAGGGGAGACCCATGCTATGAAAACCATACCCAATACCACCCTAAACCATATAGACTTTAAGGGCCATGGTAGCAGCTAGACTTTAATTTTTTGCTAAATGGCTCAATCAGATTTATTTTTTTCTTCCTTCATTTGTTGCTAGAAAGAATTAGAGCATTAAAGGTTTTCTGTTCACATAATGATCAAATAATTAAAAGTTCATTTTACTAATTAAAAAACTTTATATTGATAAAAGGGGCTTCCCTGGTGACTCAGAAGGTAAAGAATCTGCCTGCAATGAAGAAGACCTGGATTCAATCCCTGGGTTGGGAAGATCCCCTGAAGAAGGGAATGGTTGCCCACTCCAGTATTCTGCCTGGAGAATTCCATGGGCGGAAGAGCCTGGCAAGCTAGAGTCCATGAGGTCACAGAGTCGAACATGACTGAGCAACTAAGCAAGCACACACATATTAATAAAAAAACACAAATGGTTGGATGGTTTTACTTGTTACTTCATTGTTTAGTCACTGAATCATGTCTGACTCTGCAACCCCATGGACGGTAGACCACCAGGCTTCTCTGTCCATGGAATTCTCTAGGCAAGAATACAGGAGTGGGTTGCCATTTCCTTCTCCAACTTGTTACACAGGTACTTATCACATTGTTCATCTTTCCATTTGAGATGGGTGTAGTACAATGGGGAGACACAAAACCTTGATTAGTTAAACCTATGACCAAGGCTTCAACCCTGAAGTTAAACTTTGACCTCCAGATTGAAAGAATTATAACTTGGTCTCTGGATACCTATCAGTCTCATTCTTAGCAAATCCAGGAACTCAAGGCAGCTAACACTCTAACTCCTCTAATGAGGCTCAGAAAGCCTAGTGACTAAAGCTTTCTTCATACATTTTACTAACAATGACATTAGTAGCTATGTAGAATTTCTTTATCTTTCTTTTATCTCATCTTCTCCACAACTCAGTGATAAGAATAAAAGAGATATTATTTTTCTCTAAGATAGATGAAGAAACAAGATGAAAATGATTAAAAGATATATTCAAAGTTACACAGTCAATAACTGGTAGAACCAATTGATAACCCGTCTATTCAAGCCTATTGAAGTGGATCAGACAGCCTCCCATTGGAAAGAAGCAAAGCTAAGAGGACAGAATTCTTTATGGTGATTTCAGATTTCTAAGAATAAAGGCATAGATTTTTTTTTCTCTTATGAAGGAGAAAAGAGATGAATGCATATCCTTTGCAATTCCTGTCATTGAGAGGTGGAGTCTACTAATTTTTCCCTGTGAATTTGGCTTCCTTTAGTGACTTGCTTGAATGATAGAATGTGTTGAAGTGATATTCTGGCTTTTGTAGGTGAAGTCATAATAACCTGGGTAGTGTCTGTCTATGCCTCTTGGAAAGCATAGATTCCAAGTAAGGAATCCTGAAAACACCATTCTTTAGGGAAACTCAAGATAGCCGCATGCATGAAGTGAATGGAATGACTGGGCAGACCCAGCTATTTCAGCCATCCCAACCTAGGGACTGATTTTTGAATTATAAAGCCGTCTCGGATGTTGCTGTCCCAGGAGATACAATGTGGAGAAGAACTGAAGAATGCAACTGATAAAATAGATCCTTAAAATATAGCCGTCATTAAGCTGTCCCAGCAAAATGTAACTACTTGAGCCAGCCGTGTTGACTCCCCGTCATCAGGGAGCAAGGATAAGACATTCCCTGTCTGAATTATGAGCATTATAAAAATGGAGGTGTTACACCACTGAATTTTAAGGTGTTTTTAATAGATAGAAAATGCAATAGATAAAAAATGACCAGAACTAAATAGTAGATAAACAGAGCATGTTAGGTAAAGCCATTGTATGGTGCAACAATTGAGAGCCCTTCAAAATTAGAATTTTACTCATGGAAATAACATTGTACAATCTAGTTATCCAAAACACTTGAAGAATAAGTCATTCTGGATGATGAAATGATGGTCATTCAAAAGATGGAGGTGATCAATCTTTTAAATGCTGATAATATTGTATTTTAACTGTTATATACTGAATAGTTACATATATAACTATTATATATAGTTATATATATAATCACTTATACATTAAACACATACATTGAATACACATGCTAAGCACTTGGTAAAAATTTTGACTAGACAGAGCCCATGATCCCCACAGAATTTCCAGATTATGGAGGAGGGAAAAACATTAACTTTCTCAAAGTTTCAAAGAAGTTATGTTGTAAGATCAGGTTTCCAACTCAGATCTACCTGACTCCAAAAACTCAGATCTGTCTGACTCCAGAGTTCATGGAAAGATACTTTATAAAGTGGAACAACTAAAGCCAATGGCCTATTCCCCTGCTTTCAACTTTACCCTTTTTAAAAAATCATCATTTTAAGTATTACCACTCTAAAAAACAGTACATTAAAGTTATTTACATCTGTCTATGACCTTTTAAATATGACGAACTGAGCTACATTGTGAAAGTGAATTTTCCTTGTGTTTCTGCATGGTAATAACTAGGCTTTAGTCAGCAAATCCAAATGAAGCAAACTGTTTACAGTCATTTAAGATGGCATCAGTGATAATAATGATTCCTTACACTTTCCTGGTGCCTCTCATCTAAGGATTGTAAAGGGCTTTACAAACATTAATTAAGCCTTACAGGATTTCAGTGAGGTCATGACGCAGTTTAGTTAATGTAATACACTGAGACTTTAAATAAAGCAAAAGCAACTTCAGAATCACATTTTGAAGCACTCCCCTTTGCTCTTGGTGGTTTGGACCCAGGTGTTTGAGAAGGATTATTGTGTTCCTTTATTCATTTCAGATTTTTAAGAAGTTGTAACACTATAACAAGTCCCTTTTGCACATTGCAAGACACAGAAAATGACATTGTATATTTTACAGGAATCAATTGATTCACAAAGGTACATTTCATATTCAGTTCAGTCGCTCAGTCATGTCCGACTTTTTGTGATCCCATGGACTGCAGCACGCCAGGCCTCCCTGTCCATCACCAACTCCCAGAGTTTACCCAAACTCATGTCCATTGAGTCAGTGATGCTATCCAACCATCTTATTCTCCGTCACCCCATTCTTCTCCTGCCTTCAATCTTTCCCAGCATCAGGGTTTTTTCAAATGATACAGCTCTTCGCATCAGGTGGCCAAAGTATTGGAGCCTCAGCTTCAACATCAGTCCTTCCAATGAACACCCAGGACTGATCTCCTTTTGGATGGACTGGTTGGATCTCCTTGCAGTCCAAGGGACTCTCAAGAGTCTTCTCCAACACCACAGTTCAAAAGTATCAATTCTTTGGCACTCACCTTTCTTTACAGTCCAACTTTCACATCCATGCATGACTACTGGAAATACCATAGCCTTGACTAGATGGACCTTTGTTGGCAAAATAATGCCTCTGCTTTTTAATATGCTGTCTAGGTTGGCCATAACTTTCCTTCCAAGGAGTAAGCGTCTTTTAATTTCATGGCTGCAGCCACCATCTGCAGTGGTTTTGGAGCCCCCCAAATAAAGTCTGCCACTGTTTCCACTATTTTCCCATCTATTTGCCATGAAGAATGGGACCAGATGCCATGATCTTAGTGTTCTGAATGTTGAGCTTTAAGCCAACTTTTTCACTCTCCTCTTTCACTTTCATTAAGAGGCTCTTTAGTTCTTCTTCACCTTCTGCCATAAGGGTGGTGTCATCTGCATATCTGAGGTTATTGATATTTCTCCCGGCAATCTTGATTCTAGCTTGTGCTTCTTTCAGCCCAGCGTTTCTCGTGATGTACTCTGCATAGAAGTTAAATAAACAGGGTGACAATATAGTCTTGACGTACTCCTTTTCCTATTTGGAATCAGTCTGTTGTTCCATGTCCAGTTCTAACTGTTGCTTCCTGACCTGCATCCAGATTTCTCATGAGGCAGATCAGGTAGTCTGGTATGCCCATCTCTTTAAGAATTTTCCAGTTTTTTGTGATTCACACAGTCAAAGACTTTGGCATAGTCAATAAAACAGAAATAAATGTTGGATTTCACATGTAATAGGTACCCAGCATGACCATCCACTCAAGAGAACAAAGAACATTATACCTGCCCTCAAAGAGTTCCCAATACAGTGGGACAATATACAAGTAAATCAGTGTTATTGCAGTGTGCTAGAGTGATATATAAAGTATTATTCAAGCATGTGAAAGTATATTGAATTCTTAAAAAAAATAGCTAATACCACACAGAGCTTATTGTATTCTACCCTTCCAGGACGTCACATGAACTAACTGCTTGATTTTCACAGTAATTCTGATATGTAAGTACTTTTATCTCCCTAATTTTACAAACATGGACACCAGGCATAAAGATCTTCAGTAATTTGCCCAAGCTCAACTACCCACCTACAAACAGCTCTTGAAAGATAAGTTTTGATAACAGGCAAACTTCATTTTAAAACGTCAGAAAGAGAAATAACTTCTAATGTATTTCTGATCAGCAATAACCTCTGGGCAAAATCATCAAAGAAAACCAAATTTCTAAGGAGGATTTCAGTACCATTCAGTCTGTCTTTCAATGATAGGCTCAGCTCACAACTTTATGAGTCAGTTGGGACCAATATTGCTTAGCCCTAAATCTCGGGCTAGGGCCATCGTGATGCAGCCATCCATGAGCAGTAGGCTGCCTTATGCTTATAAACTAATGATATACGTTTTCAAGTCCTGAGATCCTGCCTCTGCTATAGCCTAAACTTCAATTATCTAATGATAAAAACAGTAACTGTCCACAAGGTAAATTCTTGGACCTCTTCCATCTTCGTCCATTTCTTCCATTCCTTTCCTCTGGTCATGACTCTGGTCCTGTTTCTCCTTTTACTACCCCAGGCTCATCAGAAGACCTGAAACTCTTGCTTCTGTCTGGGGGCTCCCATTTCCATTTCTCATATAAACCTTCTCAGTTAGGTTTTCATGGATAATATTGGCAATCTGAATTGTGTTCTTCTTGAGCATATTTTGCTCATTAATTGAGACGAAATTCAATACCTCCCTCACTGAGTCTGATTCAGGAGTTCCATGTGGCAAAGCATTGACTCTCTGCACACTGTGCTGGGCTATACTTGGTTGCTCAGTCATGTCTGACTCTTTGTAACTCCATGACTGTAGCCCGCCAGGCTCCACTGTCCATGGGGCTGCTCCAGGCAAGAATCTGGTGTGGGTTGCCATTTCCTTCTCCAGGGGATCTTCCCAATCCAGGGATAGAACCCAGGTCTCCCACATTGCAAGTGGATTTTTACCATATGAGCCACCAGGGAAGCCAAAGAATACTGGAGTGGGTAGCCTGTCCCTTCTCCAGTGGATCTTTGTGACCCAGAAATTGAACCAGTGTCTCCCGCATTGCAAGCAGATTCTTTACCATCTGAGAAACAAGGGAAACCTCTCTGCACATTACCTAGTCATAAAAATATATGGGTGGAATTTGAAACATTCAGAAGCAAAGCACATTTTCCTTACATTTTTCATGATGTTATATGTTGATCTACCTAAACCTGTATTTTGGCAGACCTGAGTTGGATATTGCAAATTCAAGAGATATGTAGTGAATGTGTGAGAAGAATAGAGGCATATTCAGACAATAAGCAAAGGACCAAATGTGAAAAATTTCAAGGAGTATTATTTAGTGGAGGATACAAATGGTTAATTTGACCAGAAGTAATATGCACTGAAATGAAAAGCTCTGAAAGTCCCAAAGGGACTAATTCAATAGGTCTTAGTAGGTCAATGGATGATTCTGAGAGAATAAAACAAATCTTACCTAAGGCCTAACTGAAATGTGTGTGTGTGTGTATGTGTTTGCGTGTGGATGTACACATGGATGTATAAGGGCAGGGAGGTAAGAATGTGTTCTAAGCTGGAGGAAATAATGTATGCAAGATTTTGCATATATTTGAGGAGATCATCAAGTACTTCTATCTGCAATATCATTTATAGAAGAGATCATGGTAAGAAAGGATAGAGGCTCAAATTAAGGCACTAGCTTAAGAAATTTGGAGTAGGGATATATTTAGGTGGCAAAAACAATAAGAATTGATTAGATATGAGAGAATGGTTAGCAGTAACCTCTATATAGGTAACTGAATAGAATCATTCTTTCCAGTGGCATAATGCACAGAAGGAGGGCCAAGTTTTGAGGGGATCGAATAATATAAGTTCAACATTGGAGATAATATATTTGAAATAATATGGTAATTAACAGAATGGGCTCTGGAACCAGACTGTCTGCATCTGTATCCTGGCTCCACTGTTTATTAGCTGTGTGACCGTGGGCAAATTACTTCCCTATACCTTGATGTCTTCATCTTTAGAATACTGTTAGTTAATCGTGATGGTTAATTTTACGTGTCAACTTAACTGAGCCACAATGCCCAGGTACTTGATCAAGCATTACTCTTGATCTCAAGTACTTGTGACGATATTTTGGATGAGGTTAACATTTAAATTGGTGGACTTTGAGTTAAGCAGATTGTACTCCATGGTGTTGTTCAGCCTCATCCAACCAGTTGAAGGTTTCAGTGAAACAAATGCCGGCCTTCCCAGAACAAGAGGAAATTCTGCAGCAGGCCGCCCTTAGATTTGAACTGCACCTCCAGCTATTCTTTGAGTCTCTAACTATTGGCCCACTCTGCAAATTTTAAACTTGCCAGTCTCCAGAGTCATATGGGCCAATTTATATGTGTGTATATATATATATATATATATATATATGCATCCAGTTACTAGAAAAATTAAACAAGATAAAATATATAAGTGTTTTAGAATAGTACCTGGTAAATAGTGAGTATTCAAATACTAGGTATTCAGGGGTGTCTGTGGACATCGATGTCCAACATGTTTTGCATACACCCTTGTGTATTTGTAGTTCATGGGTGTTGTATAGGGTGAGATAAAGATTTGGTGTTGCTAGCATATACATGATAAATGATGCAATTAGAGTAAATTAGATTATCCAGAGAGAGAAGACGCTACATAAGAAAGGCTCAAAGCACAATCTTTAAAAAGTTAATATTTAAGAGATAGACAAAGAAAGCTTTAAAGGAGAAGCCGGGAAAGAGGAAAACCAGGAGGTTTTCACTAAAGAATGGCAAAATAAACTCACTTTTGGCAAAATTACAGTCAGAATAGGACATTAATTTAGGAAGTATTACTAGAGTGGACATATGTCTGAGTTTACTTCGACCTCTCTGGGTTTGCACCTGTTGTTCCAGTAAGGTTATAAAATATCTGATGGCCACCTAAGATACCACCAAGACAGTCAGCATGTGATTTGAAATAGTTCAGTCAAATTAAAAGAATGGAGTTTTTTCTCACATTCTTCCACTGTTTGTAAACAAGGAAGAATGTGATGAAGAATGCTACTGACAACCATTTTGCTTTCACAGAACATAGAATCTGATTTCTAGATTTTAGGGATGAAGTGACAAATTAAAAAAAAAAAATAGAATTTTTTAGTCTTTGGCTGCACCGTGTGGTATGTGGGATCTTTACTCCCTGACCAGAGATTGAATGCATGCTCTCTACATAGAAAAAGTGGAGTCTTAACCTCTGGACTGCTGGAAAAGTACCAACAAATTTTTTTATTCTTTGAGGCATTTTGATTGGGAGTATTCTGTAACTTGAACTGATGCAGTGTAACTAACTGATGCAGTGAGACAAGGGCAACTATAAATGAAGGAACTATAGAGTAGCAATATTCTATCTATAAAACAGTTTAAAAATTAGGGAGAGAACAAGATGGTGGAGGGGTAGGTGGATGTGGAGTACATCTCTCTCCACAAATACATTAGGAATAAGCCTCCAGGCACAGAAGTGCACGCAGAACACCAGCTGAGAGCGGACAGGAGTGCCTGACCAGAGGAAAAGAATATATAGAACTACACAAAACTCAGTAGGATGAAGGAACTAGGGGAAAAAACAAGAGTGTTAGTACGACTAGACCTGCCCTTGGTGGGTGGGGGAACTGAAGCAGGGGTTCAACCCCCACATGAGGGCAATTATCTGAGTAGAGGAGAAACTTTAATGTTGAGAGTGAAACAGCTGATCTGTGGCAGCCTAAATGGACTGAGAATCAGACAGGCCTTGCCGCAGCCATACATACCCCGGACAGGGATGCAGATCCCCTGGAAGATGCAACGGCTGGGAGCTGGAGTTTAGGGAGTGTGGAGCAACCCCAGCGTGAGGGCTGCTGGGAGCTGGGGTTTAGGGGTTGTGGAGCAATCCCAGGGTGAGGGCGGCTGTTGACTGCATAGAGATGGATCAGGGGGACTTGGGGAGGAGACTGCGGTGGGAAATGTCTGTGGAGGAAAGCTGGGCAGCCATGGAAGCAAGGCCATGCTGCTGAGTCACACAAAGAGGGTGGAACCATCACCATAGCCTCTCTCCCCACATGCCAGCATCGGCAGCTGAACAATAGAGAGGCTGGCCCATCAAATGTCTGACCCACTGAACTACAGAGTAGGACCCCATCCAGGGTGCCCCTTTAAGTGCCTGATGTGCCAATCTATAAAGAAGGACCCCAGTCTGGGGGACCCCTCCATGTGCCTGAATGGGTGGAGCTTCGCAGAAAGACTGGCCAAAGAGGCCTTCTGATTGTCAGCTTGAAAAAAGACTCTGACAAGACCATACCTTCTGGGGAAGAGGCAGACCACGTTCCCGCACACTTGGCGCTGCCAGGGTCCCCGCAAGCCAAGCAGCTGCCCCACCTTCATGCTCAACTCTCACTGGGGCAGAGCTGCAACAGGCAAAACCATTCTTGAATTTTGCACACAGGGTCTCTTAGGTCATGTCCAACTCTTCGTGACCATGTAGACTGTGGCCTACCAGGCTTCTGTATCAGGGAGGGGGGTTCTCCAGGCAAGAATACTAGAGTCTATTGGCCAATACTGGTTGCCATTCCCTTCTAGAGCACTATATTTCCTGCTACCTCTGCCAACCCCCTGAGTACCTGGTGCTGCCAGAACCCCTGAGACCCAAGCAACTGCACCACCTCCACACCTGACCCTCACAGAGGCAAACCCAAGTCCTCCAGGGCAGCCTCAGGAGCAAACCCCAGTGGATGGCCCACATGTAGAGGTAAAAATAAAACCACAAGTCAAACCCAGGGGCAGTGTGACTAAGGAAGAAGACCCAAAACCTTCCCAGCAGCTGTAAAAGCTGCAGATTAAATCCACAGGATCAACTAGGCAGACTCTGTGTCTGTGGAATATGTAAAAGGCCATTGAGAGTCCCCACAAAAGAAAATGTACTAGTTCTGATAGCTGTGGACACTGGAGGCAAAAACATGCAGGAGGAGGACCAGGTTAGAATCTGAGCTGCCGCCACAGCAGGTCCAGAGACCAGCACAGTGTTGGAGGGCATCCTAGGGAGGTGAAGTGGACTGTGACCCCAGCGAGGGAAAGGACTCTGACAGTGACTCAAAAAAAACATCTATTATTCTTATCTTTTGACTTGTTCTGCAGAATCTTCTGGGTGCTTTTTTTTTTCCTCCTCTTCTTTCCCCCTCTGTTTTAGTTGTTGATTTTATTGACACCATGAAATCTAATTAAGCTTTTGTGGTTTTTTGGTTTTTTTCCCTCAGTCACATTTTTTATTGTTGCTATAAACCTCTTTTCCTACATTGGGCTTTTGTGGTTCCATGGAGGTTTCCTTTTTTTTTTTTTTTCCTTTATTCTTCTTCCATTTTTCCCCCTCTTTTTTATAATTTTAATTTTTTAAACCTATTATATTTTTTCTACATTTATACCTTTGTTTGCCTTTCCTACTGTTTTTTCCCCCTTGCAGTTAATCTTTAAGGTTTATAAATCTTCATTTACCTCTATTTAACTTTGTATGTGTGTTCTTCTTTCCTTTCCTCTCAACATTTTGTTAGTTTTATTTTCATTGCTTTATTCCCCAACTGGCACCTTGCTTTAGTTTTGTTTTCCAGTTTGTGCTTTAGTTAGCTTTGTTCTGGTAGATCTAATTTTCGGTTTCCTTTGTTCACTGGGTCAATGTATTGTACTTTGTTTTTGTTAGACAGTTTTGATTTTGCTTATGGGTGTATATACAGTCACAATTTTTTATTGTTGTTATAAACCTCTGCCTCTACATTGGACTTTTGCAGTTTTGTGGATTTTTCCTTTTTTTTTTCTTCTTTCATTTTTTTCCTCTATTTTTTATGCTTTTAATTTTTTAAACCTAATTTTTTTTCTGCTTTTATGACTTTGTTTGCCTTTCCAACTGTTTTTTCCCCTTGCAGTTAATCTTTAATGTGCATAAATCTTCTTCATCTACCTCTGTTTAACTTTGCATATCTATTCTTTCTTCCCTTTCCTCTCAACTTATTTGTTAGTTTTGTTTTCACTGCTTTATTCCCCACTTGGCACCTTGCTTTAGTTTTGTTTTTGATTTTGTGCTTTAGTTATTTTCTTCTTAACTGGTAAATATAATTTTTGATTTTCTTTATTCACTGGGTCAATCTACTGTACTTTATTTCTGTTGGACTGTTTTCACTTTGCTTATGGGTGTATATGTATATGTGTATATTCCATTATTTTAATTATTATTTGCCTGATTTTGTAACTGCCACTTCTCTGGGGTTCATCTTTGGTTTCCATTTTTGGATATTTGTTTTAATTTCACTTAATGCCATAACAAACCACTTGTGGAATCTTCATTCCTGACCAGAGATCAAGCACTAAGCTTTTAGAGTGGTAGCACTGATATCAAGACCCTAGACTACCAGAGAACAAAGGGAACCACTTGAATAGAAGACCCAGCATCACCTAACCACCAGTAGCATGCTGTGCAGGATGCTTCATTTAAACAACAAACAAAGCAAAAATACAAATCTGATCATCAGCAGACAGGATTACACCCTGACTCAGCCTTGCCCATCAGAGGAAAAACAAACAAACAAAAACTCAACACAGATCTCATCCTATACAAAGCTTACTAAACCAACCTTAGGAGGGAAGAAACAAAAAAGAAGAAATAATTCAACCTTGAAGCCTGGGTAAAGGAGACCTCAAACACAATAAGTTAAAAAAAAAATAAAAATAATGAAAAGGCAGAGAACTACTATACAAATGAAGGAACAAACTAGAAACACAGAAGTCCAAATAAATGAAGAGGAAATGGGCAAACTACCTGAAAAAGAATTCAGAATAATGATAGTAAAGATGATCAAAAACCTTGAAAATTAAATGCAAGAATCAACTAGCAAAGACCTAGAAGAATTACAGAATAAACATACAGAGGCAAACAATACAATTACCAAAATTAAAAATACTCTGGAAAGAATCAATAGCAGAATATCTGAAGCAGAAGGATGAATCAGTGAGCTGGAAGATAAAATGGTGGAAATAACTTCTGAAAAGCAGATAAAGTAAAAAGAATGAAAACAACTGACAATAGTCTCAGAGACCTCTGGAACAATATCAAATGCACCAACATTAGAATTAAGGGGTCCCAAAAGAAGAAGAGAAAAAGAAAAGTTATGAGAAATTTTTTGAAGAGATTATAGTTGAAAATTCCCCCAACATGGAAAAGGAAATAGTCAATCAAGTCCAAGAGGCACAAAGAATCCCACACAGGATAAACCCAAGGACAAACACACCAAGATACATACTAATCAAATTAACAAAGACAAAACACAAAGAAAGAATATTAAAAGCAGCAAGGGAGAAGCAACAAGTAACATACAAGGGAATCCCATACACTTAACAGCTGATATTTCAGCAGTAACTCTACAAGCCAGAAGGGAATGGCAGGATATATTTAACATACTGAAAGGGAAAAATCCACAATCAAGATTTTTGTACCCAGCAAGGATCTCATTCAAAATTGATGGAGAAATAAGCTTTTCAGACAAGCAAAAGTTAAGAGAATTCAGTACAGCCAAACCAGTTTTACAACAAATGTTAAAGGAACTTATATAGTCAAAAAATACAAGAGAAGAAAAAGGATCTACAAAATCAACCCCAAACAATTAGACAATGGCAACAGGACCATATATATCAACAATTACTTTAAATGTAAATAGATTAAATGCTCCAGCCAAAAGGCACAGACTGGCTGAATGGATACAAAAACAAGACCAATATATATACTGTCTATAAGAAATCCACTTCAGACCTAAAGACACATAGAGACTGAATGTGAGAGGAGAGAAAAATATATTCCATGCAAATGGGAAGCAAAAGAAAGTTGGAGTAGCAATCCTGGATCAGACAAAATAGACCTTAAAATAAACTAGATTACAAGAGAAAAGGAAGGACACTACATAATGATCAAGGGATCAATACAAGAGGAAGACATAACAATTGTAAATATCTATGCACCCAACATAGGAGACCTCAATACATAAGACAAACACTAACAGACATAAAAGGAGAAATTGACAGTAAAACAATAACAGTAGGAGACTGTAACACCTCACTCACACAAATGGACGGATCATCAAAACAGAAAATTAATAAGGAAACACAAGTATTAAATGATACATTAGATGACATGGATCTTGTTGATATCTTCAGAACATTCCATCCAAATGAAGAAGAATACACCTTCTTTTCAAATGCACATGGAACCTTCTCCATGATAGACCAAATAAATCTAGAGTCACAAATCAAACCTCAGTAAATTTAAGAAAGCTGAAATCATATCAAGCATCTTCTATGACTACAATATTTTGAGACTAGACATCAATTACAAGAAAAAACTGTAAGAAACAGAAACACTTGGAGATTAAACAACACATTTCTAAATAACCAACAGGTTACTGAAGAAATCAAAAGGGAAATAAAAAAATTTCTAGAAACAAATGACAATGAAAACACAACAACTCAAAATCTATGGGATGCAGCAAAAGCAGTTCTAAGAGTAAAGTTTATAGTAATACAATCCTACCTCAAGAAATAAGAAAACCATCAAATAGAGAGCTTATCATTACACCTAAAACAACTAGGAAAAGAAGAAGAACAACAGCAAAAAAAAAATCCAAGATTCATAGAAGGAAAGAAATCATAAAGATATGAGGAGAAACAAATGAAAAAGAAATGAAAGAAGCAATAGTAAAGATTAATAAACCAAAAACTGGTTCTTTGAAAAGATAAAATTGAGAGTCCAATGGTCAGACTCATCAAAAAAAGAGAGAAGAATCAAATAAAAAAACTAGAAATGAAAAAGGAAAGCTTACAATAGACAATGAAGAAATACAAAGGTTTGTGACACTATTATGAACAACCTTATAGCAGTAAAATGGGTAACCTGGAAGAAATGGACAGACTCTTAGAAAAGTTCAATCTCCCAAGACTGAACCAAGAAGAAATAGAAATTAAAAACAACCTAATCACAAGCACTGAAATTGAAGCTGTGGTTAAAAATCTCACAAAAAACAAAAGCCTAGTGCCAGATGGCTTCACAGGAGAATTCTATCAAACATTTAGAGAAGAGCTAATGCCTAGCCTTCTAAAACTCTTTCCAAAAAGTGCAGAGGAAGAAACACTTCCAAGCTCATTCTATGAAGCCATCACCCTGATACCAAAATCATGCAGACACCACAAAAAAAGAAAACTGCAGGCCAATATCATTGATGAACACAGATGCAAAAACCCTCAACAAAATTTTAGCAAACAGAATTCAGCAACACATAAAAAAGTCCATACAGCATAATCAAGTTTATTCCAGGAATGCAAAGATTCTTCAATGTACACAAATCAGGCAATGTGATACACCATATTAACAAACTGAAAGATTACAGCCACATGATACTTTCAATAAATGAAGAAGAAACCTTTGACAAAATTCAGCACCCATTTATGATTAAAACTCTTCAAAAAATGGGCATAGAGGGAAACTACCTCAACATGGTAAAGGCCATATATGATAAGCCTATGGCAAACATTATTCTCAATGGTGAAAAATTGAAAGTATTCCCCCTAAGATCAGGAACAAGAAAAGGGTGTTCATTTTCACCACTATTATTCAATATAGTTCTGGAAGTCCTAGCTACAGCAATCAGAGAAGAAAGACATAAAAAGAATCCAGATCAGAAAAGGAGAAGCAAATCTCTCACTGTTTGCAGATGATATGATACTGCACATAGAAAACCCTAAGGATGGCATCAGAAAATTGCTAAAGCTAATCAGTGAATTTAGCAAAGTTGCAGGATACAAAATCAATACACAGAAGTCACTTCCATTTCTATATACTAACAATGAAAAGTCAGAAAGAGAAATTAAAGAATCAATCCCATTCACCTTTGCAACAAAAAGAATTAAATATCTAGGAACAAACTTACCTAAGGAGACAAAAGAACTGTACACAGAAAACTATAAGACACTGAAGAAAGAAAGAAAATATGGCATAAACGGAGAGATATTCCATGTTACTGGATAGGTAGGAAAAATCAATATTGTGAAAATGACTATACTACCAAATGCAATCTACAGATTTAATGTGATACATATCAAATTACCAATGGCATTTTTCACTGAACTAGAACAAAAAATTTCACAATACACATAGAAACACAAAAGACCCCAAATAGCCAAAGCAGTCTTGAGAAAGAAGAATGGAGATGGAAGACTCAATCTTCCTGACTTCAGATCATACTATAAAGCTACAGTCATCAAGACAGTATGGTACTGGCACAAAAACAGAAATATAGACCAATGGAACAAGACAGAAAGCCCATAAATAAACCCATGCACATATGGGTACCTTATTTTTGACAAAGGAGGCAAGAATATACAATTGGGCAAAGACAGCCTCTTTAATAAATGGCACTGAGAAAACTGGACAGCTACATGTAGAAGAATGAAGTTAGAACACTTCCGAACACCATACACAAAGATAAACTCAAAAGAGATTAAAGACCTAAATACAAGACCAGAAACTATAAAACTCTTAGAGGAAAACATAGGCAGCACACTCGATGATATAAATCAAAGCAAGATGCTCTATGACCCACCTCCTAGAGTAACAGAATAAAAACAAAAGTAAACAAGTGGGAACTGGTTAACTTAAAAACTTTTGCACAGCAAAGGAAACTATAACCAAGGGGAAAAGATAACCCTCAGAATGGGAGAAAATAATAGCAAATGAAACTACTGACAAAGGATTAATTTCCAAAATGTATAAGGAACTCATACAACTCAATGCTAGAAAAACAAACAATCCAATCAAAAAGTGGGAAAAATACCTAAATAGACATTTCTCCAAAGAAGACATACAGATGGCTAACAAACCCATGAAAAGATACCCAACATCACTCATTATTAGAGAAATGCAAATCAAAACTACAATGAGGTATCACTTCAAACTGGTCAGAGTGACGATCATCAAAACGTCTGCAAACAATAAATGCTGGAGAGGTTGTGGAGAAAAGGGAACACTCTTGCACTGTTGGAAGGAATGTAAATTGATGCAGCCACTATGGAAGAAGGTATGGAGATTCTTTAAAACACTAGGAATAGAACCACCATATGACTCAGCAATCCTACTCCTAGGCACATGCCCCGAGGAAACCAAAATTGAAAAAGACACATGTATCCCATTGTTCATTGAAGCACTATTTACAATAGCTAGAACGTGGAAGCAATCTAGATGTCCATCAACAGATGATTGGATAAAGAAGTTGTGGTACATATACACAATGGAATATTACTCAACCATAAAAAAGAATGCATTTGAGTCAGTTCTGATGAGGTGGATGAACCTAGAACCTATTATATAGAGTGAAGTGAGTCAGAAAGAAAGATAAATACCATATTCTAACACACATATATGGAACATAGAAAAATGATACTGAAGAATTTATGTACAGGGCAGCAATGGAGAAGCAGACATAGAGAACAGACTTATGGACATGGGGAGAGGGAAGGAGAGAGTAAGATATATGGAAAGAGTAACATGGAAACTTACATTACTGTATGTAAAAGAGATAGCCAATGGGAATTTGCTGTATGGCTCAGGAAACTCAAACAGAGCCTCTGTATCCATCTAGAGGGGTGGGATCAGGTGGGAGAAGGGAGAGAGGTTCAAAAGGGAGGGGATATATATGTACCTATGGCTGATTTATATTGAGGTTTGACAGAAAACAACAGAAGTCTGTAAAGCAATTATCCTTCAATAAAAAAATAAATTAAAAAAATTATCTGCTTCACCAGTGCCTTCTTTTTTTTTCATTTATTTTAATTAGTTGGAAGCTAATTACTTTACTATATTGTAGTGGTTTTTTGCCATACATTGATATGAATCAGCCATGGCTTTACATGTGTTCCCCATCCTGATCCCCCCTCCTGCCACCCTCACCATCCCATCCCTCTGGGTCTTTCCAGTGCACTAGCCCTGAGCACTTGTCTCATGCATCCAACCTGGGCTGGTGATCTGTTTCACCCTTGATAGCATACTTGTTTCAATGCTATTCTCTCAGAACCTCACCAGTGCCTTCTAAAGAGGGAGAATCTCTTTCACATAGCAACTGGATTTCACTTTGCTGAACATTGGAATCGGTATAAGTGAGTAAATTTGGAGAAATAAAATAGGATGAGTGCAAATGCTCTAATAATGTGAGGAGTCATGGGAAGGGTGGGATTCAATGTAAAGTAAGTGAAACCAAGGAATTTGGGTGCTTCATAGAAGGGGACAACCAAAGAAACTCTGGAGAGGCAGAGTAAAAGAATAAACTATATGTATCTGGATTATGTAAAAAAACTGGCAAGTCTCCTTTAAAATCCCTGGTTGATACACTGGATTGAATGCATGTTCTCTGCATAGGAAAGGTGGAGTCCTGGTAACTATCTCCAATAACCACTCCCTTCTTCTTGTATACCCTTCTCCTCTGGATTCAATGGCACCAGCCACTCTAGCGATTTTTTTTTTTTCCTCTCACACTTTACAGTTCTCTCTTTTTTTGTCTTCTTTGCTGGCTCCTCTAAATGATGGGGAACCTGGGGCTTCCCTGGTGGCTCAGTGGTAAAGACTCTACCTGCAATTTACAAGATATGTGCAGGAGACATGGGTTCTATCCAAGGGCTTGGAAAATCCCCAGGAGAGAGA
Source organism: Muntiacus reevesi (assembly GCF_963930625.1). Lineage (NCBI taxonomy): Eukaryota > Metazoa > Chordata > Mammalia > Artiodactyla > Cervidae > Muntiacus > Muntiacus reevesi. The sequence goes on along the minus strand of NC_089264.1, from coordinate 40,852,952 downwards.
AATGGTAACCCACTTCAATATTCTTGCCTGGGAAATCCCACTGACAGAGGTGCCTAGCAGGTTACACTTCATGGGGTCGCAAAGAGTTAAACACGACTTAACAACAGCATGAGGAACTGAGTATTGCTTACAGTAGGAAGAAAAGCCAATGATGTCCCTGATAAAATGGCAACAGATTAAGAGGAACCGAGGAAAAAAAGTAGGAGTTGAGAATGTCCAGAGAGTTAACAGAAGCAACTCTTAAGAAGCTCTGGTGTGAAAGGAAGCATAGAATTGAAAGGCAGCCAGATATGAAGACAAAGAAAGCAAAAAAATCATTTGCTTTCATTTTGATAATTCTTTAATTATTAATAAATAATAATTCTTTGCTTTCATTGTAATATTTTTTTAAAATTTTTGGAACCATTGTAGTTTTATTGAAAAACTGCAGATATTATTCTTGGAGTTGTTTTTTTTTTTAATTTGGATGCAATAAATCTTAGTTGCAGTATGCAGGATCTTTCAGTGTTGCAACTAAGAACCTGCAAGCCACAACTAAGAGACTGTGTTTTAAGACATGTTTTTATTAAAGGAAGGAGATGGAGTGACACAACAGGGGGAAAAAAGGGGATCATGACAGCATGAATTCCAAGGGAAAGTGTTGGTCTTAAATAGAAGCAGAGACAGAATAAAGGGCAGAGTGGGTACACAAAATGGGAAGTTGGTAGACTTGATAGTAGAAGGATGAGGTACTTCTCTTTGGAGTATAAAGCTCTGTCACTGGCCAATGGTGAAGAGTCAAAGATGTGAAAATAGCTTCCTAGAAATGAGAGAGAGTTTTCTAGTGAAGTACATCCAGTGTTAAAAAGCTGCTTAAGATTTGTTTCCATGTGTTTGAAGAGTGACCAAACAGCCAAATGCATGATTTTTTTTTTTTTTAATGATAGTATTTGTATGTCCAAGTTCAGGAGCAGAGTTAGTAGAGGGTTAAGTTGAACCAATATAAATAAGAACTGAGGCTTTGAGAGGTCTGTGTAGACACACAAACTGATCTCTTGAAGTCTCATATTTAATACCTTCCTTTTGAATTCTAACCAGCAAAACAGAGAAATGGTGGAGGGATTTTGTGGATGTTTAATTAAGACCCCTAACCATGTGTATTTGAGTTAATCAAAGAGAGATTATCCTAGACAGGCTTCACCTAGTCAAGTAAGGCCTTTAAAAGTATAGCCAAGACTTCCCTGAAGACAGAAACTTTAGACAGCAGAAACTCTCTTTTGTTGACTTTGAAGAATGAAGTTCCGTAAGTCTACAGCCATGAGAAAAAGAAATTCTGCCAGAAACCTGAGGGAGGCTGAACATGGGTCCTTCCACATTTGAGCCTCTTCTGAGAAGAACACAGTCCAGATGACAACTTGATTTCAGCATAAGGATACTGTGAGTATTGAATTCAGCCAATGCCCAGTCTTTTCGCTTTATTAATTTATATATTTATTATTGCATATAACTAATATACATCATATAAGTCTCATGTGTACAACATTCATTCACAATTTTACAGGTTATACTCCATTTATGGTGGTGATTTACTCGCTAAGTCATGTCTGACTCTTGTGAACTCATGGACTGTAACCAGTCAGGCTCCTTTGTCTGTGGGATTTTCCAGGCAAGAATACTGGAGTGGGTTCCATTTCCTTCTCCAGGGGATCTTCCTGACCCAGGGATCGAACCCAGGTCTCCTGCACTGCAGGCAGATTCTTTACCGACTGAGCTACTAGGGAAGCCCCATTTATAGTTATAAAATGTTGACTGTATTCCTTGTCCTGTACAGTACAATATACCTGTGTAACTTACCTATTTGACACATAGAAGTTTGTACCTCATAATCCCTAACCCCTATCTTTCCCCTTCTTCATTTCTTCTCACCAGTGGTAACTGGAATTGGAACTGTTAATCACTCAGTTGTGTCTGACTCTTTGTGAGCTTATGGATTGTAGCCCACCAGGCTCCTCTGTCCATGGAATTCTCCAGGCAGGATACTGGAGTGGGTGGCTGTTCCCTTCTACAGGGGATCTTCCTGACCCAGGGATAGAACCTGGGTTTCCTGCCCTACAGGCGGATTCTTTACCATCTGAGCCACAAGAGAACCAGTAGTTTTTTCTCGTAATCTGTGAGTATGTTTCTGTTGCTATATCCACCAGTTTAGTAAATTTTTGTATTTCACATATTACAGATGTCATACAGTATTTGTCTTTGTCTGACTTATCTCACTTAGCATAATGCCTTCCAAGTTTATCCATGTTCTTGTAAATGGCAAAATTTCATACTTTTTATGAATGTTGTGTTGTTTTTTAAACATTTTATTGGAGTATAGTTGATATACAATGTTGCATTAGTGTCAGGCATACAGCATAGAGATTAAGTTTTATACATACACATATATTTTACATATTTATATATAAATAAAGTCATTCTATTTCAGCTTCTTTTCCCATATAGGTTATTACAAAATATAGAGTTCCCTATGAATAAGCATGTTAAGAGTATTTTTTGCAAATAATTATTATTTCAACCTATGGAAATGAGGGTAAATGAGGATATGAGAATGGAAGGTGGGTAATGGACAAGATAAATCTCATAGTCAATGGATTAGAAAGCTCACTGATATTGGATAATTGTTGGAGTGAAAGTTGAAGAGAAAATTAATGAAAAGGAAAATAGGTATTGGTTGTAGAGAGAGAGAGAGTGACAAAAGGAAATACAATCACACAGAGGCAGTTATTAATTTAAATACTGGGGAGTTGTTCTGCTTTCTTTCCTGGTGCCCCAAGACTTTTTGAAGCTACTGTCTTAGGCAGGTATATGTATCAGTACTTTGTGGCCACTGTTCCTCAGCTAGGCTGACTCAACATTTAAAACAAAGTGTATGAAAGGATGAGCACGGGAAAGACAGCCACAGAATTCTATTTGTTTGCAAATCTCAGCCAAGTCCTCCAATCAATGAAGCTAACAATTTGATTTCCAACTTCTTTTGTCTGTCTATTAATTTGTTCCAAATCTCGATGAGAAATAGTCTTGTTATGTTTTGATCCTCTAAAACCTCAACAGCTATAATAGAAGACTTTGGCCCTTGCCCAAGAATGGAGGTGTTGTGATCACTTCTAATATATACCTTGGGACAGTCTCTGAACCTGATTAGGAAAGTTCACACTGTTGAGGGAAAGAACTGAGAAATGTATTCAGAAAATAAGCAAGTACAAGACAAACAGTAGGTATTTAATATATAAACATTTTCTCCCTCCTTATGAAATGAGAAGCCTTTGGCTTGATTGTAGGTGGTAACTTTTCTGTAGCTGAGGATCCTAGGTATTAAGAATGCTGAAGACTTCTAAATTATCATGTGAATTTAGCAGCCAAATGTAGGTAGAATTGTTACTTCCAGTGACACAATGAGGATGATCATGGAGTCATCTTTCATGGCAGTATAATTGGGATTGGAGTCCACATGTTAATACTGAAGAGTCAAATATTTAACTAACAGTACAACAGGAAGTGATTGAGGAGGGACAGAACTCATTGCCTCATGCTAACTAGTTTATATGGGTTGATAAGGTTGGCTCACACTCAGAAAGAAATTTGTAGAACCTTTTGAAAATTATAGCTCTCAGATAAAAGCTAAGAATCAGCTAGGTAACATATTTCTTGCCTGGAGGTCACCTATATGCATTGGTGCTGGACTCAGCCTGAAATTGCCTGTAACTAAGTCTGTCTACCCCCAAGTTGTGATGTATGAGGTAGTACAACAGCTCCTTAGATAAGTACAGATGAAAATGAAATGACAGGACTCAGTCATCCCTGAGAACAACACCATCCCTGCCCTGCTGCAATTTGGCTATATGTTTATAAAACCAAATTGGTTGTATATCTGGTTATATATTTGGTTATATGGTTATTTGCAAATAAATTTCTTTCTTAGCTAAATTAGTTCAAATTGGGCATCTTTTAATTTGTAATTGTATGTCCTTTAGTAATATGAAGAAATTCAATTTCTCCCTTTTTTATGCTTCATTTGGTTTATCATTAGTTTCTAAGTTTTCTAAGGAATATGCATGCATTTGCAAACAGAATACTACAAAATTTATGATACAGTAAAAATAGAGGAAAAGGAGGTCCTGACCCCAGGTAGTTCTAAACATCAATTTGGTTAGGGAATATCAAACGTAAGAAATGTGTCAGGGACCAAAATGATCGTCTGGTCTGTTGGACCAGATCTGCTGATCTGCTGGAGATTAAGCATAAGTTTTTTTTGTCAATATTTGTATAGATTGCTCAATCCCTGGATATAAAGACTCAAAATTCTTGGATTATCTAAGAACCTATAAAAATTGTATGCTAGATAGTTTCTGCAGAAGAAGAATTTGTATAGGATTGTAGGAAAGTTCACAAAAGTGTCTTTAGAATAGGATGAGAGCCAAAGCTACTTCAGGGATCTGGAAAACATTGACTAATAACCTCATCATGATGGATGGGATGAATCAGCTCTATTTCTTGGTAATTATTTCACTCTGCCCAAGATTTAATGTCCTGAGAGGAACTTGAATCCCTTGCTCATAGTGGTATTTTGGTTTACCTACCATTCCTCCAAGACCAGGCACAGTGATGATGGAGAGGTATTTCAGAAAGAAAGAAAAACGAGGAAAGAAAGAAGAAAAATGTATTTGAGTGCTATTAAGAACTTAATAAGGAATGAACAGAATCATCAATGCAGTGAACATGAGCTTGGGAAAACTCTGGGAGATGGTGAGGGATGGGGGGGCCTGGCTTGCTGCGGTCCATGGGGTCACAAAGAGTTGGACACAACTGGATGAATGAACAGCAACAAGAAAAAATTAACACTAAGACACTGAACAATACTATAGGTCAGTTTTGAGTAAAAAAGACTCAATATGAATCAATGTTTAATTTTGCTTCAAATAGTTTCACATCCATTCTCTCCTTGGTCTCTGCATGAAGGACAGATTGGTCTTCTTCACAGCATGGTGGCTTGAAAACAGCCAAACTACTAACAGGATTTCTTAGAGCTCTGGTGAGTGTCTCAAGAGAACCACACAGAACTTTGGTGCTTTTATGGGCTAGCCTTGTGGCTCAGCTGGTAAAGAATCCGCCTGCAATGTGGGAGACCTGGGTTCGATCCCTGGGTTGGGACTATCCTCTGGAGAAGGGAAAGGCTACCCACTCTGGTATTCTGGCCTGGATAATTCTATGGACTGTATACTCCATGGCGTGGCAAAGAGTCGGACACGACTGAGCAGCTTTCACTTTCAGAAGTCATGTAGCATCACTTTTTCTATAAGCCCACTCATGTGGATAAAGAGTCTGCTTGCCAATACAGGAGATGCAGGTTCAATCCTTGGATCAGGAAAATCTCTTGGAGGAGGAAATGGCAACCCACTCCAGTATTCTTGCCTGAAGAATTCCATGGACAGAGGAGCCTGGTGGGCTACAGCCCATGGGGCCAAAGCTACTAAGCACACAGCACAGACTCATATTCAAAGAGAGAGAACTGAGACCCTACCTCTCAATAAAAAGAAAATTAAAATTTCAGTGAAATAAAATCATGTATATTAGAAGATATTTCTAAAAATAAAATCTGCCACCTCTGGGAGATACAGCCTGCCACAAGTATAGACCCCAAACATACTAATCTCAGTGTAAGGAGCCTGGTGGTGGCTTTAAGTCCTCATATCAATTGCCTTCTGCCCTGCCCTTCTATACTCCATATTTTCTAAACATAATAAATCCCAGCACAACTCAGTAATATTCTTCATACACTTCACAGAACAAGAGAAAAGTTGGGAATGAAGTAAAATCAATTCCAGTGAATGAACTGCTTTTTAAATGGTAGTTTTCTGAATATGAAAAATATCATTCTTATAGGACTACTTTTAAATATCTTAGTCGTAAGAGGAATCAGTTCTTTTTTGAGGAAGTGTACAAAGAGCTTTCTGTTTTGGGTAGAGGATATGTCATTATTCAAGGTGCATTGATTAGGTACCAGCTATTCACTGAGCTCTATTCTCGGTGATGGAAGAGTGATAGAATGGAGATCAGGAAAAAAACTTATTTTAAAAAAATTCCTGCCACCATGGTGGTTACCTGAATACATTATTTGTTTGAGAAAGGACACCTCCTGGTAAAGGTATACATGTTCGATTTCTTCCACCCTACTGGGCAAGCTTCCAGTGCAGGAACTATGTCAGTTTCACTACTGTAGTCCGAGGGCCCACCACAGTGCCTGGAGGAGAGCGAGTTTCAATAAATATTTGTTGAACTATATTTGTGCAGATATGAAGGAATTCATGCCAGTCCCTTAAAAGAAAGGGCTCTCATGAGAAAGGAGTGAGCATGTCCTCTTCTTAAAGGACTGACACTAGACTGGCTCGAGGGGACGGCTGTACCCCATCCTTACCAATAAAGGCTTAGGAAAATGCAGGGGAGGAGCAGCGGAACAGGTTCTCTGTTATTTTTTCAGTAAGAGAAAGGTAAAGAAATCTGTACAATTTTTTAAACTTTGCAATTCCCTTGTGTTTGTTATTCTTGCTTTTCTCTATTTCTCTGTCATGATTAATAGTCATTTTTTCAAATGTCATGTGCACCGGTCTTTGGGGAGTGGAAGGAAGGAGGAAGCTGGGGAGACTGTTACTCTCTGCAAGGAAGCTCGAGGGGAGAGAATCCTCGAGGGATAAAGTTGGTGTTCACAGCTTCAGAGACTTGGGAGTAGGTGGAGTCCCTGAGGCCCGCTCCAAGGAGAGACAGAATGGCAGCAAGCCTGGGCTACAGAGCATCCAGAAATTCAAGTGTGCAAAGGCTGTCGTGGTTATTTGACCAAGCCTTGCGCAGTGTCTCCTGGTATAGAATTAAAAACAAATAGTGCTCTTCTAGCACTTTGCTTTCAATTCTGCATTCTCTATGTCAGTTAAATATGTCACACTAGAAATCTTTCTGAAGTCCTGCCCTGCTTTTCTCATCCTTCATTTATAATCCCTTACCTAATCCTGTCATTTTTGCCTGTTCAAGTCTTTCAAATCACCCCCTCTCATTTCCATCTTCACTGCCTTGCCTGTGCTCAGACATGAATCACATAACTGCCCCCAACTGGTCTCAACGTGAGAATCCTTCATCCTATTTCCCACTGTTTTTTCTTTAACGCAAGCTTGATTATGTCCTTCAATGCTTAGCTCTCTGGCATGTGTGAACTTACTACCTGAAGACAGCATCACAAACCTTAGCATATGAGGCCTCTGCTCTCTGTTAAACTTTTAGACTCATATGTTTTCTTCCTCCTTCAATAAATCTTACACTCCAGCCATATGAGTTGGCTAACTGAGGCCAAACTATTCCAAATGACTGACTTTTATACGTTAGCATATAATGTTCAGTTTGTCTGGAATGTGCATTCTTTTCTCTCCAATAGACAGACTCCTTTTCGACTTTCAAGACCTAGATAAAATATCACTTCTTCTCAGTGAAGCCTTTTTCTACTCCCTCAGGCATTGTGTGTAAATTTTTTGTGTGGATGAGTTTTGTTACTAGACTGTGACTTTCTTGAGAGAAGGGATTTCCTGTTAATCCACATACTATCACAAGTGCCTAACACAACACCTATTGTAAAACTGATAAATAACAAAGTGAATAAATGAATATGAGTGACAAGGATGGCTTTTGTCCTGTGATGTGATGTTAAGAAAAAAGATGGAAGTGCAAGTCTAGGTAGATGTGTACGTGGCCTCCCTGGAACATGTCACTGATTATACCTGACAATCTGTCTTTTTATTGCCTAGAGGTATAAAGAAATTAAACCAGGAGAGTCCAGTATAGCTATTCAGTCTCTAGACAGCGGAAACTCTCAAATTTCTAAAGGATATGCAATTCTGTTCTTGGATGAAGGAAAAACACCAGTTTTGAACAAAGTAGGTTTGTAGGACAGTACAAACAGCTGCGTCTGAAGAAAACTGTTCATTTTTTCTTTATTTTGGCAAAAGTACCAACTTCCTGGTGCCCTGTGTATGGCCAGCTTACATTCATCTAGAAGTAAGGAATTCAGATAAGCAGTATATTCCAAAGAGATAAGTAATTCTTCTTGTATGTCAGTGTAAGAACAGAGATTTACTAATTATATTGAATTAGCCAATATCTTCAGAGAAGGCAATGGCACCCCACTCCAGTCCTCTTGCCTGGAAAATCCCATGGACGGAGGAGCCTGGTAGGCTGCAGTCCATGGGGTTGCTAGGAGTTGGACACGACTGAGCGACTTCACTTTTACTTTTCACTTTCATGCGTTGGAGAAGGAAATGGCAACCCACTCCAGTGTTCTTGCCTGGAGAATCCCAGGGACGGACGAGCCTGGTGGGCTGCCATCTATGGGGTTGCACAGAGTCGGACACAACTGAAGCCACTTAGCAGCAGCAGCAGCCAATATCTTAATCTGCTCAGGTTTCTGTAACAAAATGCCTTAGACTGCGTAGCTTGATCAATGGAAAATTACTTCTTGTGGTTCACTGCTGAGAAATCCAAGATCAAGGTGTCTGCAGATTCAGTGTCTGGAGCAGGCCTGCTTCTTTGACTTACAGATAGCTCTCCTCTCTGACTGTGTGCTCCTGGTGAAATGGGGGAGAGAGTGTGCTCTTATCTGTCTCCCTCTTATAAGGGTACAAATTGCATCATGAGGGCCCCACCCTCATGACTTATCTAAACTTAATTACCTCCCATATGCAAATATCATCATGTTGGGGGTTACCACTTCAGCACATAAATTTTAGGGGGACACAAACTTTTAGTCCATACAACTAACCAGGAATGATCACAAGGCAACAGCAGTAATAAAGACAATAAAAATGTCATAATAGTATTAGTGTAGTGTGGTAGAGGTTTATTGAATGCTTGCTATGTGACAGTCACAATTTCAGGTGTTTTTACATATGTTGGCTCATTAAACCTCCTATTGACCCTATGAGGAAGGTGATATTATTACATTCATTTTAAATATGAAGAAATTAAAACACAGAAGGCTTCAGTAACTAGTCTAAGGTCACTAATTATTAGCAGAAGTGGAAATCAATCTCAGTAATTCTGGCACCAAAGCTCATATTTTTAACCACAATGCTAAATTTAGAAGAGGAAACACTCATGGAGATTTTCAAATTTAATGCTTTTTAACATTTTTGTAGTCTTGGAAAGATATGTCATATATATTTATATATATATATATATATATATATATATATATTTAAATGTATATATTTAAATCCTACTACATAAAACAAATAAAAACTGAACCGGATTTCTGATCCTGGCAGTGTTGTAGGCAAGGTACCCCAAATGCATTCCTTTCACACAAAAAATGGAAAATTAAGAGAAAAACTTAAATGTATATTTTAGTACTCAGTAAAATAGAAGTTGTCCAGGAGCAGAAAAAAGGTGGACAGAAATATTGTATTGGCCAAAAAGATTGCTCAGGTTTTTCCATACCATTTTTTGCAAAAAAAAAAAAAAAAAAAAAAACAAAATGAACTTTTGACCAACACAATAGAAAGAAATAAAATGGAAGTTTTCGTAAAAAGAATTTGTAGATTTCCAGGAAGCTATAACCTTTCTTTTAACAATCTTGTGGAGGAGAGGAGAAAGGGTATTCTTAACAAGATATTTCCTCAGGAAAAAAAAAGGAATTGGGAAAATATACACTATGCGAAGGGAAAAAGCAAATAGCCTTGTCAATTCCGGCCTTGAGTCTTAGATGAGATAAAATTTTAAAAGTTTGCTCTAATAGTTCTTAACTACATATTAGCCTTCACATAAGTTGAGAATTAAAGCCTACAGTATCTAAAAGTCCTGAGTCAAGAAATTATGTAAAATATTCCTGGGCTAGTGTTCTCTCAAGGGTCTAGCAGAAGCAAATGCAAATCCTCTCTCAAGGAATGCATTCTCAGCACAGATGTTATAAAATTTCTTAGGTAAAACTCCAAAGGAATATAAAAAAGAAAAAAAAAAAAAAAGAAATTCGTGAAGAAGTAAAGCATGTGGTTTCTGGTCAAACACATAAATATCTTAGAAGCTATCACTCCTGTTCTCACAAGTAAAAAGTTGAACAAACTGAAAATCATCACCTCTCCTTAGCTTCATCAGATAACACATGGATCCACCAAATGTCATAGGTTAAACCGGTGTCCTAAAAACTGGAAAGAGATTTAAGTACCAAAAATCATATTACCTTTTGCTTGCCTAGAACATAAGCCCAAGCAGAAGCCTGATTCTGGAGCCAGTACCCATAAGAGCACCTAAAATGTGACTGATGGATTGCTAGAGGTGACATATGGACTAGTCTTAGAGTTAAAAGCACCTGTGGGCTGGACTTGGGAGGAGGGCAAAGTTCTGTTCATTTTACCTCCTGAAGTTCTACCACTTTTAACTCAGGATGAAGGCTGGAGAAGACACCCCTCATGCTTCTGGTGGAAGAGAAAGCAAGCATTTTGAAATACGTTCGAGCATTTTAAACAAAGGAGCTAACTCACTCCTCAAAAGACACAATTTAACCATAACTTTACTTAACCAACTTAAATTTCACCAGAACTTAATTGACCTGGAGAAAGTAGAATACTTAAATCCAGCCTCTCTCTAGCATTCTTGTCTCACCTAATGGAAAGGCAAAAACATGTGAAAAACACTTTGCGAATCACAGCCAAGGGGCATAGGCTCATGAAAAGACAGATATTTAATTTTTGGATTACAGACTGCTTCTGTTCTTTCCACACTTCACCATAACATTATCAGGGTTCTGTATAATAGCAGTGGATTTCAACTAAACTCACTTCCAGATGTTCAAGCTGGATTTAGAAAAGGCAGAGGAACCAGAGATCAAATTGCCAACATCTGCTGGATCATCGAAAAAGCAAGAGCATTCCAGAAAAACATCTACTTCTGTTCATTGATTACGTTAAAGCCCTTGACTGTGTATCGCAACAAACTGTGGAAAATTCTTAAAGAGATAGGAATACCAGACCACCTTACCTGCCTCCTGAGAAACCTGTATGCAGGTCGAGAAGCAACAGTTAGAACCAGACATGGAACAACAGACTGGTTCAATATTGGGAAAGGAGTACAACAAGACTGTACATTGTCACCCTGCTTATTTAACTTAGATGCAGAGTACATCATGCAAAGTGCCAAACTAGATGAAGCACTAGCTGAAATCAAGATTGCTGGGAGAAATATCAATAACCTCAGATATGCAGATGACATCACCCTTATGGCAGAAGGTGAAGAGGAACTGAAGAGTCTCTTGATGAAAGTGAAAGAGGAGAGTGGAAAAGCTGGCTTAAAATTCAACATTCAGAAACTAAGATCATGGCATCCGGTCTTATCACTTCATGGCAAATAGATGGGAAACCACAGAAACAATGATAGACTTTATTTTGGGGGGCTCCAAAATCACTGCAGATGGTGACTGCAGCCATGAAATGAAAAGATGCTTGCTCCTTGGAAAAAGCTATGACAAACCTAGACAGTGTATTAAAAAGCAGAGACATCACTTTGCTGACAAAGGTCCATCTAGTAAAAGCTATGCTTTTTCCAGTTATCATGTATGGATGTGAGAGTTGGACCATAAAGAAGGCTGAGCACCAAAGAATTGATGCTTTGAACTGTGGTGTTGGAGAAGACTCTTTAGAGTCCCTTGAACCGCAAAGGAAATCAAACCAGTTAATCCTAAAGGAAATCAGTCCTGAATATTCATTGGAAGGACTCGTGCTGAAACTGTAGCTCTAATACTTTGGCTGCCTGCTGCGAAGAGTCAACTCACTGGAAAAGACCCTGATTCTGGGAAAGGCTGAGGGCAGGAGGAGAAAGTAGTGTCAGAGAATGAGATGTTTGGAGAGCATCACGGACTCAGTGGACATGAGTTTGAGCAAGATCTGGGAGATGGTGAGGGAAGCCTGGCATGCTGCTGTCCATGGGATCACAAAGAGTCTGACACAACTGAGCGACTGAAGAATACAGTGCAAAATTGGATTCCTCAGATTCTATCAAAGAAGGAGTTTCTGGATAAACCCAGTAACATCGTAGGAGACAGAGACATTAGAGAAAATCTTACTTTCTGACACCTTACAGCTATAGCAAACACCAAAGAGACTAACTCCTGGATAAACATGAAGACCTTACACTAAAAGCCTATTATTCAGTTCCTCTTATGTGATATATCACTTTTGGCTTCCAACCAGAAAATTACAAGGACTATTATGTACAGGAACTGTGCCTATCTGATTAAAAAGATATAACAAGACTGGGCTGAAACTCTATCTAGACAGTATATTAAGAAACAGAGACATTACTTTGTCAACAAAGGTCTGTCTAGTAAAGGCTATGGTTTTTCCAGTAGTCATGTATGGATGTGAGAGTTGGACTATAAAGAAAGCTGAGCACCGAAGAATTGGTGCTTTTGAACTGTGGTGTTGGAGAAGACTCTTGAGAGTCCCTTGGACTGCAAGGAGATCCAACCAGTCCATCCTAAAGGAGATCAGTCCTGGGTGTTCATTGGAAGGACTGATGCTGAACCTGAAACTCCAATACTTTGGCCACCTGAAGCGAAGAGCTGTGTAATTTGAAAAGACCCTGATGCTGGGAAAGATTGAGGGCAGGAGGAGAAGGGGACGACAGAGAATAAGATGATTGGATGGCATCACTGACTCAATGGACATGAGTTTGGGTAAACTTCGGGAGTTGGTGATGGACAGGGAGGCCTGGCGTGCTGCAGTCCATGGGGTCACAAAGAGTCAGACACGACTGAGTGACTGAACTGAACTGAACTGAAACTTTATCTTGGGCTCTCTTTTTCTGGGTATGCTACGGATAGGTTTGTGGTTCCTGGTTGAGAAGAAAAGGGCATTTGTCATGATTCTTACAGAGGGAGGACAATTGGAATTCATTCTACCTCCCCTGGACCTTTTGTTAAACAGCCTTTGACTTTGATGGATATCCTTATTTTAATTGTCCTGCTATTGTGCATTACTTTTCTCTCTAAAAATATAGATTTCTAAGTATTATTATTTTGAGTTCTGTGACTCTTCATTTGCAATAGAATGTGTCTATTGCCACCAATATAGTACAGGGAAGATAAAATATTAACCAAGCAAACTGAAAAAAATATCTGGAAAATAGGTATTGATGAGATCTAGAACAACAGGGATTTTTATCCCCTTCTGGTTGGATTATATATTGATACAAGCTTTTTTGGAAGTAGCTTGGCATTATTTGGTAAATTTAAAGATATATTCTAAGATTCTAAAACTTTTTTTATAAAAAATACTTGGCCACCAAGTGTATAAAAATGTTTATGGCAGTATTTGGACACAACCCAAATATTTATCAACAGGGGCATGGATATTTACATTTTGGACTCTATTGATACAATGATACTGATGGATAGAAACCAGTCTTGTAAGAATATATATTGTGAGACTATTTATATAAAATGTTAAATGTACAAAACTAAGAATACACATACTTTAAAAGATAGAAATACAGGTTTAAAAACTCTAAAAGCAAACATGATAATGATATACAATAATTCAAGATAGATTATGATTACTTCTGCAGCTATTCTAATGGGAGGGAAAGGGTTTGGGATATGAAAGAAGTTTTTATTGGTTTGCTAATGTTCCATTTCAGGAGTGTTTGATACACTATTCTACATATCTAAAGGAATATTTAAAGCTACTTGTCCTTTTACCAATGCCGTCTATCGACAGTTAAACATATTAAGGACCAGAGAGGTAAGTGACTGATGCTACTAATAGGTCATTACTAACAGAGATGAGGACAGAACACCTGAATCCTGCATACCACTTTCTACCTAGCCAAGGATATAATGTGGGGTATAGTAAGAACATGATTTGCAACCTTGAATCCATCATGATCTATGCATAAGGTAAGATAAAATAGGAGGTGGCCATGAAAGCAGTAAGTTCGATCAAGATCTTAACCATGGAAAGATTTGGTAACTTCCGCCTGGACCACAAAACAGAGCATCCCACTAGAGCATCTTTACTAGACAAAATTGCAGGCAGCAGAAAATACTGTAGCAAACTCTGTTAGGGTCTTGATCCAAATACAAGAATATTATTGGAATTCACTATAATGCCTCTAAGTAACATGGGGAAATGCTTATAATGAGCCACTTGGGAAATTTGGAATTTTGCCTTTTTTCATAACACTCTATGGCTAAGAATTTTAAAACAGGTTTTTGTCAGTCTATTAGACTCAATAGTAGAAATATGTTTCCAGTTTTTCTACTATATATTCAGACTAGGAGAAATATGATGCCAGTAATGGCCAGCCAGCCTTCACTATGAGGGATTACTTATATAGCACAATATTTATAAAGGAACTTAACACATGACATTAGAATTTAGAAAAACATTCAAAGGAAAGGAATCAGATATTCTAAGAATATATTTGATAAAGTTAAGACTAATTAACATGAGGTATTTTCACACATTTTGGGGGGTACGGAGTAAGGTTTTATGGAGATTTTTTAATCTAAAGGTAGAGAAGAATACTATTAAATCTTGCCTATTATAAAGACAAAGGAAAGAGATGAGTACCTTTATATAACGGTGCTCAAATGTCATTCTATGACTGGTTATATCATGTGTGCATGCGTGCTAAGTTGCTTCAGTCGTGTCTGACTCTTTGCAACCCTATGGACTGTTGTCAACCAGGCTCCTCTGTCCATGGGATTCTCCAGGCAAGAATACTGGAGTGAATTGCCATGCCCTCTTCCAGGGGATCTTTATGGTCCAAGGATCAAACTTTTGTCTCTTATGTCTCCTGCATTGACAGATGGGTTCTTTACCACTAGGACCACCTGGTTATATCAGAATATATCCTACTTTTTAAAAATTCTCATTCATATAAATTCCAAGAAATTCATATAAAATTCATATAAAAATTAACATTCACCTTCAGGCTGAAGAAGGTGCTTAGAAATTTACATTAATTAAAAAAAATCTTCCTGGAGGAAACTGATGGAAAATTAATCCTGAGAATTACTCTTCTGAGTAATTTTAAGATCATGAAAATATTCATTCATCAGGGATGGAGTGAGGTGGTGGCGCCTTAATATCCTGGTATAAACATGGCACTGATCTACCTACAAGAGGAGTAAAAGAGATGATAAACTCTTTTACCATCTGGAAAATTGAATCAGGATTGAGAGAGTGAGACCAAACAATTTTTGTGAAGAACACTGTTCTTAGTCTACCTTCTCTCTTGAGTGTTCTGTTGACTCTAATGGATCCAAAGCCCCCAGAGTGGTCAATATCCAAGTTTGGAAGAAAGCAAAGAACAGAATTAGTGAAGCCAACTGGTATTTTTCAGTGCTTCCAATGATAGATCATATTTCTGAAGACTTGAAAGATTCATAACGCATACCATACCCCTGGCGCATTTCAGATGAGCAGACTTTGTGTGCTCAGAAGTAAGCGAGAAGATGTGCTGCACTGAATTTTATTGATTTTTCTCTTTGCTTGTATAGTTTTATGATGTTCCATTTTCTCTTTCCTGTTGGTTTGGAAACTGGCCTTGGTTATTTATTTTCTTCCTTCATTTTACACTTAAAATGTATATGTAACACTGCATCAATTTTCATGGCCACGGGTGAAAGGGCAGGGTGGATTCTATGGACAAGAAAAGATGGTCTAGTGATAGAGGAGTTAATTATTTCCCTTCTAAGTAACTTCTTCTCAAGTTCTCTTCCATTTTCATTTTCTCATGTTTTTGGAATGCATTGATAATTTTATTTTTAATCCAATCACTTTTTGAATTTGAGCACTGAATTCTCACTTTCAGAGATTATATATTGATAGCTCTGAATTATTTCCATTTGTATTCTGTGCCAGGCATTTTGGTTGTTGAATCAAGAAGTTCTACAACTTCTTGACATAATTCATCTAACAATAAGGCTAAGCAGATGAATTATAATAGAAATAGGCTTTTGCTCATGGAAGTTTGATAATTGATGATGATCAACCTTGCTAACAAATTTATTTTTTCTCTGGTCTTTGCACAGTTCACATGGTGGTTTTAATTAGAATATTATGCCTTTTGTATTATAAAGTAACACTCACTCAATAATCTCAAAGTTTTGGATATGCCAGCCAATTATCTATTGAAGTCATGTTTGGGCTCATGGCCCATGGGACAAAGTTCAACCTCTAATTTGGCTAGTTCTTTTTAATATCTGCTGAATTACTATGCTAGATTAGAGAATGAAAGTATATGGGTCATTGCTGGCTCCAAGGCTAGAATCAAAGTAAGCATTACTCTTCTTGTTAAAAAATGACTTGAAAGCATGAAGAAGAGGTCAAAAGAAGCTCTTCTTGTCCACTGCTAGGACTTATTATGATATTGGTATTCCCAAATTTCAGACATTCCCATAACATTGTAACAAATTGTTTCTTGCCTATAGTATAACAGGTTTATAATATTATAGTATTATAATACCTATAATATTATATTAGTTTGAATGACATAATATTGACATTTTCATGTCTCACAATGGTTGAATACTGATAATTTTATATAATTCAATCTGTTAATATTCTATCCATTCACTTTTTACCTAACATACTATCTTCAAAACTGAAAAAAAAAACAAAAAACAAAAACAAAAACACTGCCACCAAAGGAAAACTTGTACCACTTGTGATAAATAAAATGTAACATAACAGACAAATGCAATAAAAACAAAACAGCAAAGGTCAATGCCATTAATTTCTAGCTAGATACTTCAGCCTGCCAAATGCTCAGAGCTGGAAGTCTGCACTTTCTTTGTTAAGAGGAGGGACTGGCAGTTAGATTCAGATGACAAAAATTAAACCAAGATTTTTTCTTGAGATAATCAGTATTGGAAAAAAATTTAAAAAGGAGTAACTCTTTCTTCTGTGATTTAATATTATTTAAGTCCATACTTTGGAAACACCTAACTTAATATGTTGGAAAACACCACATTAGATCATTTGTTTTGCCCAGTTTTCCCTTTCATTTTCAGAGGGAACTTCTAAGCATGCAATAAATGACACTGTTATTCATGTGCCAACATCTAGTGCTAAATTAATTTCATAAATAATGTCAAATGAAGTAGATTATATCTTGCAAGAGTCTACAACTCTCTAATGTCATTTATCATAGCATATAGCTTAATTGAATACAATTTTTATTTATATTCTGTTTCTCTCTTCCAGCCTCTGTGAATTCCAGATCTTCTTTCCTCCCTGAGTCAGTCCTAAAATGTGAATAATTAGGCAGAAGTAGACAACTGAGTTAATGAGCATAACAAAAGATGTGGAAAGGTAATATTTACAAAGGATAATTTAATCTAATCCATTATCATTTCTATAATACTCAGCTTCAAACTATAAAACTGGTATGCAACACTTTGAGATAAACACACTCATTGCTCACTTAACTCTTCATTTAATTTACTGACTTCAGGAAATGGAATATTTGATTCCTGGAGATATGTGATGGTGTGTTTGTGAGGAAGGGAAACCACAGGATTAAATGGTAACATCTTTTTAGTCATTAATGTTACTATATAAAGAGCATATATATATATATATATATATATATATATATATATATATATATATATATACATGTACATATACATGAACATGTACATATACCTACATATGGGCTTCCCTGGTGGCTCAGTGGTAAAGAATCTGCCTGCAATTCAGATTTGGGTTTGACACTTGGGTCAGAACGAATCCCTGGAGGAGGAAATGGCAACCAACTCCCATATTCTTGCCTGGATAATCCCATGGACAGAGGAGCCTGGCAGGCTATCGTTCATAGGGTTGCAGAGTTACACAAACACACAGACATAGGTATGTACAGATATTATTTGCAAATAGTAAAAATATTTCATGAATTTGAAGATAAAATGAGACTCCACACAAAACTTCTAAGCATTCTCTTTCCAAAAATGAGGGAATATTGTTCTGAACCAACTCTCCTATTGATAAACAATAAAATTGTGTGAATTATTTATGTAAAAAATGACTTTGACATTACTAGCAAGCTTATCAAGGCAGTGAGAATTTTCAGGATCAAAAATTTTAAAATAAGGAAAGTTCAAAAAGGTGAATAAAGATTTGGGAGCATTTTCTTCCTTGATTTATCACCAATTCTGAAAGCCATATGATGGTCAAAGGCCAAGAAGACTGGCTAAATCTTAGAAAGGATGTGAAACAGAAATAGAATAATCATCAAGACTAAGCCAGATTTCTAATCACTTCAATTACTAATTGAGTCAAGGTGATTTACACGTAATATAGCGGCTGTGCTCAGATGCTTAGTTGTTCTTTGGGACCCCATGGACTGTAGTCCTCCAGGCTCCTCTGTCCATGGGATTTCCCAGGCAAGAATGCTGGAGTGGGGTAACATTTCCTCCTTCAGGGGATCTTCACAAACCAGGGATCAAACCCGTGTCTCTTGGGTTCTTTACCACAGGAAACCCAATATACTGCTAGGAAGAAGAAAATGTAAATCCTACTAGGAAAAATATAATTTAATCCAAAAATCATTTTTACTATAATTTTTATGCAATACTGATAACTAAATATAATATGAGTGAGTAATGAGTGATAGTGGCTCAGTCATGTCCAACTCTTTGCAACCCCATGGACTATAGCCTGCCAGGCTCTTCTGTCCAAGGATTTTCCCAGATAAGAATACTAAGTGGGTTGCCATTTCCTTCTCCAAAAAATATATTATAAGGAAAAACAATAATTCACTGAAAACTGAAAAGAATAAAATGAGAAATGGAAGTAGATCCATGTGAGATGCACAAATTGAAATTATTAGCAGAGACTTAAATATATCTATAATTCCTAAATTTGAATTTCTAAATACATAACAAGATAGAGATCTACTCTAGGAAAATAAAGATAGAATTGAAAATAAAAATTATAGGACTGAAAATAAAATAATTAAAATATGAACTTAGTAGATGTTTTGAGAAATGACAGCTGATGAGAAAATTAATAAACTGGAAGGCCTGTTGAAAGAAAATACACAAATTGAACTGGGAAGAGATAAATGGATGAAAGATAGGGAAAATATGGAGAGGAAAGTGAGAAACCTAACATACATGTAATTGGAATATCAAAAGGAAATGAGAAAGAGATTAAAGTAGAAGCATATTTGATGACAAAGGGCCAAGAATCTTACAAAAGACATTACATATAAATGGTAGAAGAGTTACAACCCTCAAACAGGACGAATGTGAAAAAACAAAACCACACATTCACACACTTATACACACAATCCAGACACTCAGGCATATTCCAGTAAAATTGTTGAAAACCAAGCAAAAAATCTTAAAAGAAGCCAGAGGAAAGAGAAAATAGCTGCAGATCTAAAATTCAATATTCAGTGTTTGATATTGTTTAAAAAATAAGATATTTTCAGACAAACAAGCCAAAGAATTGGCTGCCTTCATCATCCAGGAAAGGAAATACTGAAAGTCAATCGGAAAGAAAATTATCCCAGAACAAACAAAAACAAATAAAATGAGTATACGTATTTCTAGATACAAATGGACTTTGACTATTTAAGACAATATAGTAAATATTGTTGGATTTTAGACACAGAATGACAGTGTCTGCCTATAGATCAAGGAGGGGAGAAGTGGAGTTAAAACATTTTAAAGCATTTGCATTACTCTGGAAGTGGAAAAAGTACTAATTTATATTAGAAAGCATTAACGTAAGGATTTGTGCTATAATTTCAGTAAAATGACACTAAACAATAGAAAAATTATAAAGATATATGTATACATGTATGTTTTTGTATCTATATATATAGTGTCTATATATAAATATATATCTATACATATAGTGTCTATATATAAATGTTTAAATACATACATAATATAATATTTTTTATATAATATACAATAAAATTTATGCATTTATAAAATATAATCTTTCATTCATAAATATCATCATCCCTTTATATATACTTTGTACATTTATATATATAAATACTAAAATGACATTTAAACCAAATACATCTATATTACATAAAATATAAATATACCAATACTGCTGTGAAATGTAAGAATTTTCAGATTGAATAATAAAACAAAATGTAATCATATAGTGATTTAAAGAGACATGCCTAAATTCAACAGTTCTGAGTAATTGAAAGTAAAAGAAGGAAAACACAGGCCCATTCATATGTAAAGTATAAAACCACAGCAGTGCTTATCTTTATAAAGACTAATTTTGATGTGTCAGTTATAACAGTAAACAGAGAAATAATGATGCAAACTGAAATAAAAGGCACAAAAAATGTGAATTAACTACAAAAATTAAACATATCTTTTTTGAAAAAGTATTTGAAGTCAATATCAAAAATATGCTTACATTTTCAAGTTTTCCTTTATTACTCAGTTAATTATTGTAATATACATTATAAAAATACATAGTCATCCTTAAAAATTAAATACCCCTGCAGCAAAGTTCTATAGTGAGAAAAGACTAATGCTTTGGATGTGCTGGCCTCAAGGTACCAGAGAATGCTAAAATGGCAGAAAGGTGGACTTCCACTTGTTTTAGAGAATAGAGCAAGTCACACTGCTTAAAATTGTTTGCCTGGTAGTTTGCATCCTCGCGGAAGAATTGAAATAAAAAAATTGGTGGGACTGTGAGTCTTAGCTACAAGCACCATGTTTGGAACAGAAGCACACAGTCCAACAACCAAGACCGTGATCAAGCTCCTCACTGTCTCCATAACTGGGCAGCATCTTGGGATAGAGTTTCAAAGGCTTGGACATGACACCACATGTTCAACTGGAGCTACAGGAATGCGAAATGAACCTATGAACCTGGAGTAAAGGGAAGGCTAAGTAGAGACAGAAGTGTAGTTATAAGGGTATCATATTCGATAAGGTTGGAAATTCAAAAGTTTTTGAAGGATTTTGTTTGAAACTAGAAAAAAAATCAGGAATTAAAATCACTTCTAAAAATGAAAATAAAAAGCACTCAAAATATCTTAAATATAAGTAATGTAAGATCCCCAAGGAAATAAAACAAAAATATGTCTAAAGAAAAAATAACTTTTAGGGCTGCCACAAGTGAATTGTGAATAGGTATACATAAAATTATAGAAATGGAAATATGTTCATTGAAAATTTTAAATCTCAATATTCTACATCAATTCTAGTGTGATATTGTTCAAGAGGAATTTAAAGAAATAAAATGTAATTGAAATGAATTATTGAAGAGTTTGTCCAAAGTCTAAATCAGAAATACAAAGAAATAAAAATGTGAATAAGTAATTTAAAACATGGTAAACATAACAATGAAACTGACTTGTAATAGAAATGTTACTACCCCAGTCTCTAAGTTCAGATATGATCATAGGTTCTTTTTACCTAAAAAATTAAGTAAAAGATAATACTCTTTTTAAATAAAATATTTCAGAGACTAGGGAAGAAGGAAAACATTTTATGAATTGGTATAACTCATAATTTCAAAATCAGGCAAGAACAGTTAATGGAAATATGTACAGGGACCAGTCATACTTATAGCTTCAATAATCTGCTTACACGGGTAATAAATCACATCCAGAAGTGTATACAACCTATTAAACACAGTTACATAGAAGTAAACTTCCTTTACCTCATGAAGAGTATTCCTAAAATAACATAACAATATCATGCTTACTGGCTATTTAAGTTAGGAACATGACAAAAAAATTCTTTGATCATTATTATTCAACATTGTACTAAGCTCCTATGCAATGCAATTAAGAAAAAAATAGTATAATTGTTGAAATGAAATGATATATATAATACACAAGATATGATTGCAAATACGTAAAATCTAAAATTTCAAAATATCAATTGTTTTTAGTCATTTTAATTTTCTCCTTGTTTTTTTAGGTACTTAATTAGATGATCAGCAAATTGTAATAGTTTCAGTTTTTATAGATTTTCACATTTTGTAATTTCTATACTTCTACTTTATTTTTGTTCTTTAATAGAGTTGGCTAAAATCTCAAGAATAATGCTATGTAATAGCAGCATAAGATGATACTCATGTCTTCTGTCATCAATGTAAGTGCTTCTAGCATTTTTTAACAGCGATGCTGTTTTTCAGGCTGAAGGTGATAAGTTTGTATTATGTTAAAGTAAGCTCATTACCAAATCCAACAGACTTTCTTTAGTCTTCCTTACTAGTCTCAACATTTCCCACAATGTTGTATAGGTTTTGCCACCTACTTTTTTATATTTATTGGGAATTCAAGACCCAGTGAATCATAGCCCACTTCCTCACCCAGATTTTAAAAATGAAAAACCAGAAAGAAATGCCAGGTTGATATCAAGATAGTACTTTAATTATTGATAAAGACTAAGTGTGAGAGCTGAACAGCCCTGTTCACGGAGTTCCAGATATCAAAGACTCGTTCGTGAAACCACAGTCCATCATGGATAAGGACAGGCCACCCAAGTGCACAGATAAGATGCACGCATGGAATACCAAAGAGGAGCTTGTGCAGGTATACTTGCTAGAAGAGAAACAGAAGAGCTAAGCCTAAACATTTCTGTTTTAACTTCCTAAACATACAAATCTAGGGAGGCATTTCTCCTCCCAGGAAGTATAAGCAATGCTAAAAGGAGGCCACAGATATAGGTAAAACCTTCTGTATTCCTTTCCTCTTGCTAATATAATATGCCAAAGCACCACAGACTTAGTAGCTTGAACAACATAAATTTATCTTACATTTCTGGAGGTAACAGGTCTAAAATGAATGTCATGGGACTAAAATCAAGGTGTCAGCAGGGCTATATTCCTTCTGGAAGCTCTCTCGTTTTTTTTTTCCCCTCTTCTAAGTAGCTAATTGCATCCCTTAACTCATAGGCCCCAGCCAACAACTGCCTCACCCCAGCCTCTGCTTCTCCATCACATCTTATTTTCTGACTCTGACACTGACTTTCCTGCACCCCTCTTTGAGTCAAGGGCTCTTGTGGTTATATTGGGCTCACCTGAATAATTCAAAGTGGTCTTTCCCTCTCAGATCCTAAACTGAATCACAACTGAAAAGTCCTTTTTTGCTATGTAATGTAACATACTCATGGGTTCTGAAGATTAGTTTATGGATACCTTTGGGAGAAAGGGGACATTAATCTGCTCACCACATCTTCTTTTATAGAAACCAGGAGTGAAAGAAAGGACAGGATAGGCCCTTCTCTAAAATTCCCCATCTTTTTGTCTTCTTTACTCACTGAGTTTAACTCTTAAGCCTTCTGTCAATTAAAGATATGACTGACCGGTGGCTGCATAGAAGGAATTTGGCCTCTATCAGCATGACTCTGCTCTTGCATCCACAGAGAT
This sequence comes from Muntiacus reevesi, assembly GCF_963930625.1. Lineage (NCBI taxonomy): Eukaryota > Metazoa > Chordata > Mammalia > Artiodactyla > Cervidae > Muntiacus > Muntiacus reevesi. The sequence goes on along the minus strand of NC_089264.1, from coordinate 40,829,514 downwards.
GCTACTTCAATGGCAACTAGAACTTTTTTTTGTTCTGTCCTTGGGCCAACTCTGTGCAGTTGAGACTGTCCACATAATTGTATGAAACTGTTCAGAATTTTATGCTATATAATCAAAATTTGAGACTTCCCAGGTAACGTAGTAGTAAAAAATCTGCCTGCCAATGCAGGAGATGCAAGAGACACAGGTTCGATCCTTGGGTTGGAAAGATCCCCTGGAGTATGAAATGGCTACCCACTCCAGTATTCTTGCCTGGAAAATTCCATGGACAGAAGAGCCAGATGGGATACAGTCCATAGGGTTGCAAAGAGTCAGACATGGTTGAGCCACGGAGCACACACACACATATACACATAATTAACTTTAAGATCAGTCTTTTTCTTTTTTTTAAGGTCAGTCTTTAACCAGAGTTGAAAATTCACTTCTTGTTCTGTTTCTCTATTTTGGCCAGTCACATCATTCAATGCAGCATATCATAAATTCATCAATCAATTAAATAACACTAGTAAGATATTCCAATAGCAAAATGTATGATAGAATTATATCATGACCAACATTATCTCAATTTGAGTGTAAGTCCCACCTCATTACAATAAAAGTTTTGAAAAGAAATAAAGCTACAAATATAGCAGCACTTTGTAAGTTAAAAGTGAAAGAAAAAATCTAATTCTTTTTCTTTGTGTGTTTAAAGTTCAAAGAATTTTGTTTTCCACAGTTTCATATTCTGCATGGTTTTCAATCAGAGATATTTTCCACCTGGTGGCAGGGAGGTTTCAGAAGCAGCTGTAACCTGGACTGTCTTTCAAAAAGATCTGTGTAGTTTCTTCAGAGTCTCAGAAGATGTGTTAACTTATTTCCAAGACTCTGATGTTTCTAACCTTTAAAGATTACAGAGAATTAATGGGACACATGAGTTTTCACAGCACTGGCCCCACAACCATCACATTGGGGAATGAGGCAATCCTCTTCCTCAAGGGTAGTTATCCCAGGCAAAATCACATTCCAAGAACCCAGATCTGTATTGTCAGAGACTAGCAGAGACTTGGTAGCATTGGGGTAAGAGAGAGAGATAAAGAAAATTGGATGTCAGCATGTTGGCATCTCTGAATGCTAGTTAGTTCTTTTTCTAAAATGCACAGTCCTTAGCTCTGGAGAAAACTCTGAGCAAAAAATTACTGTTAACACTGCCAGTTTATCTATGATGGGGTAGACATATATGTGTACATGGTGTGTTTTTTCCCATTGAGTGTCATTTTCCTGTCTTGTTTTTCTTTCAAAATTGAGCAACTTGCAAACGTTGATGGCCTCAGTCTCCAGGAGTTATCTAAGATGTTTTTCTTTTTCATTTAACCTATGCAAAATCTCTATTTTTATTTCATATTTTAATTGTCCTGCACAAATCTTTCTAGTGATGTTCTGATCATACTCTCCATAAGCAGGCATTTTCCATTTTCATCAGTTCTTATTAGGGAATTATTTAGGTGTAAAACACCTGCCTTTTAGGAGAGGTTTCCCCTTCTCAAGTAATTAATCAGTTCAGAACCAATATAAGAGGCTTTGGAGGGACGAGATCTTGGAGATTATAGACAAGCACAGACCCCTCTTTGAGTCTTTCTCTTTGCTGACTACAGAAAGCATTGTCCAAGGGTTTCTCCTTTACCATTCTCACTTTTTGCTACCAATGTAACTCGACTGCATTAACCACTGACTTTTGCAGACATATCTTTTTTGCTGATTTATCCATTTTGCTCAGACCACCCATTTGTGCTCCAATCATGTAATTTCAATTAGAATGAGCATACACACTTTGGTTTCTTACCATCGCCTTAAATTCAACACGTTGGGAATGAATTAATCATTGTTCTGTCTCCTACCAACAAGCTAGTGCCCAAAATAGTGCCCAAATTTTTTCCTCAGCTTCAAATGTTGATGCTATACTTTTGTCACCCAATATTGAAATTTCAGCTTTGTTTCTGATCTTTTTGACCTAAGTAAAGCCTACTCATCCTTGTAGGTCTGCTCCAGCTTATATAGAAGGGCTTCCCTTGTGGCTCAGCTGGTAAAAAAATCCACCTGCAATGTGGGAGACCTGGGTTCAATTCCTTGATTGGAAGATCCCCTGGAGAAGGGAAAGGCTACCCAATCCAGTATTCTAGAGAATTCCAAGGACTGTATAATCCATGGGGTCGCAAAGAGTCAGACACGACTGAGTGACTTTCACTTCACTCAGCTTTACATATCAGTATCTTCCATGAAGCCTTTCTCACAATTGGTGTGTATATGTATGTATACATACACATTAAGTTGTTACACATATAAAGTTACATTATTTATCTATGTCTATTTATCTATCTATATCTACCTTTAAAGGAGATTGAGAGAAAGCAGAGGAGAGAGGGTAATGTTGAGTTAACTCTCTCGGCTTGTTTTTCCCTTCCATCTCATAATTCATCTATGTTCTCATCAACTATTATATCTTTTTCTCCTTTATAGATAAGTTGTCCTTCATTCTTTTCCAAACCTAACAGTCACACCTATGTTCATGTATCTGTATCCTCTTACCTTCTTTAGGTCTTTTGTCCATTGGGGACCTCTTCTATTTGACAAATTGCATTTTTTAAATTAAATCTGAGACGATGTTTTAGTCTCACACTTGCTTCTCCAGGGTAATGATATCACCATTGACCAAATTCCTCAAACCACAAGCCAAGAAGTTATCCTTGACGACTGTCAGTTTTTCCACTCATCCAAATAATTGTGAGCCTCTACCATCTCAATAAATCTCCAGTATATTTCTCTTTACTGTCATGACACTAGTTCATTTCTTCTTACTCATATGGATTATTTCAAGTTACCCAGTTGGTAGTCTTGACCTCAGACACTCCTCTGGACTTCAATTAATTCTTCACACTCCTGACAGATTTGTTATTCCAAAATAAAAGTATGATCATGTTGCATCACTTCCTGGCTTAAAATATTTCAGTGGCTTCCTAGCCCACTGGTTAAAGTCCAAATTCCTTTGGGTGACATGCAAAGACCTTGAAGATCTAATACTAACCTCATCTTCTGCCATTTCCTTCCATACACCAACCAGATAAACTATTTTTCAATATATCATATTTCCCCTCCTCCACTTTTATGCATATTGCTCTCTCTGCAAAGAAATGTCACTTCCATCTGAATCACATTTTCTCCCTTCTCAACCAAGTACTTCCAAATCAAAAAACAATTTTACTCTTTTTGGCATCCTAAGAAACATTAGGCATTTCCTTCTCTAGGTTCTTATTTTTTAAAGACCTTGTACTTATTACACTGAAACATAATTATTGCATTATTTTGATAATTGCGCCTCATTCCTTTGGCTTTTGTTTTTTGGGCTTCTCACATTTAGAATAAAATTCAAATGACTTTTAATGGTCTATAAGGCTGTGATCTCGCCTTGGGCTACTTTCCTGACCTCATTTCCTTCCATCTTCTCCCCAGCTGACTCTGCTCCAGCAACATTGACCTTCTTCCTATTTTCATGCACATTCCCACACTTATTATTTCATACTTGCTGTTTCTTATGCCTCTTGTTCTCTTCCCCAGATATTTGTATGACTGGTGCCTTTCTTGCACATAGGTTTCTGCTCAAGCTTCACTTCCTTCTGAAAGTTGTTTTTCCTGAGTGTAAAGTTTAGGATGACATGGGCTTCATATTGCATGGGCATCTTGAATTACATTCACATAATAGTACATTCCCAGCCCTGCTTCTAAATTATAACCCTTTGACTGTTCTTAAGGGTACATGTGCAACTTGTTGATCATGTTGTAAGCATTCTGGCACTGGCCAAGCACGGCTGATATTGGAGTTTTCTTTTGAAAATAATACTGAAGCCAAGTTTTCATTTGAAGGTCATGATTAATGATGGATTAACTTAAACTCAAAAAAGCCTTTTGGAATATTTGACTACTGTTAATAAGGATGGCAGGTAATGTACTGGAATGTTTATCTGGGCTTACTGTGTAAACAAACAAGTCTCAAGGCAATGCAGAACTTATGCATATTATTTTAGAATAAATTTCACACTGTGAGCAGTAGCTTTATATACTAAATAATTTATACTACTATACAGATAACTAAGTTGAGTTCTTCAGTGGAAGGGGTTTAGTACTGTAGTGTTTCTATAGATTTTTACCCCCAAATGATGTTTATCATCCAGAGTACTTTATAATTTAAATGATCCAATATCAATCTTCGCCCCCAGGACACCAGAGGATCCTTACTCTCAGGATAAATATTGGTTTGTACTGACCAGCATGCTAAGTGTATACCAAGGGATTATTCTAACATCTGTTTGGGACAAACAGATGTTGTCATTACAAACCTTCCTCAGTGTGCTCCTTCATAGTGAAAGAATAACTCCCAGGCATCGACTCATAAAAGCAATCAGTAAATGGACAGAAAAAAGTAGAAGGCTCCACAATGTTTTGAATAGGAGGCCTCAAGACCAGAGAAGAAAAGAAGGAAATAGCGTGGGGAGGTAGAAGGTGTGGCAGTGGCAGGGGGAATAAAAGCATTGTGAAGTCCCAAGTTACATAGAAAGCCTTTTGTATAGTTTGTCTTATGTGGGATTTTATAACCATATAAAATCCAATATGCTTCTTTCATTGCAAGCAGGAGGATGTTGTATAAAAAAAAGCTGGAGAAACAGCATGCAAGTCATAAAAGACATGCAGTTTGAATTTACATATGCATCCATCATGAGGTCGTGTGCACCAAGACACAGACCAAGATGTTTAATAACAAGAGAAGGTAGTACTTCCTTCTCTAGGACAAAAGATTTTCAGTTGTAGCCAAGCAGCTGATACACATAGGCATCACCAAGGAGAGAGACTGTTCAGGACATTAAAAGATAATTGATACTTTGCTGCAACGAATGGACCAAGTGCCCTGACTACAACTCACTACGTCTGCACGTAGTGAAGTTCTTTTTCTGTAGGCGGCATTTAGACTTTCCCCCCATCTCGGCTCCTTGGCCAGGCCTTGAGAGAAACAGGTGGCCAAAGTTTTTATGCCAAGTTCATTCTTGACCACAGAGTTGTCTCCACTGAGTTCTGTGTTTTAGGGACCAGGGAAGAAGAAAAAGGCATAGCTATCAACTGGTCACTGACATAAAATTCAGCATCAGTGCATGAATCGCAGGGCCTTCTCTTGGAAACTGGCTTTGACCCCACACCACTTCTCTCCAACTCATAACAGATTGTGATATTTGTGCTCTACTTTCATTGATCAAGGCTGCCAGCCAGGTTCATCTTACTTAGATTTTATCCATGTGACAAACAGGGGGGCAGATGGACTTGGCATCATGTGATTTCTCTGGGTTCGTGACCCTGCTTCTGTATGGCAGAAGACAGCTCCATTTTTTATGCTCTTGCGTTTATATCCAGGTCCTAATCTGGCAGCTGAATTAAGGAAAAACTTCCTTGAAGCTGCATTAACCAAATACTTAGGTATTTGTCAAACCAACCTCATAGTCCGGTGCTCTGACCAGAGACGGGTAGAGGACAAATCAAGCCATTTACTCACACAGACCTGCCTTTTCAGAAAGACTGCTATCAACACATTTCCAAAAGATAGACAAAAATTACCCAGATGAAGATTGTGGTTTGGTGATTTTTAGGGAAATCCAAAAGCCACAAAAAATCCAGAAAGGTTTGTATGTCTTTAGAATGAGCACTTACACCAGCATAAACGAGGGCTTCTCTCCCGTTAGGGAACGGGAGTCTGTTACATTATCCCCATTGAGTCTCCTAATGTTCCTGGCTCAGAACCATAGGCAACAGATGCAAAGGGTCACCAATGAAGGGCAAAATATTTTGTGAAAATAAAGAGCCACGCTATCTGCATTGCCGGTTTTTCCCACTCTGCCCTTTGAGTGCTATCGTCTAGTTTTCATACAGTGATTTTCTTTTTATTTGCTGAGTTTATTTTGTTGAATATGGTGGAAAGATCAAAAAAAGAAAGAAAAAGCAAAGCAAAGTCTCTTTGTTTTTTCTCCATGTATGAACCAAGCACTGTTGGGAGCCTACTTCAAATGTGCTTTGTCATCCTCAAGCACCGGGTTTGTTTTACCTCTTCCCGAACCTAAATGATTTGCTTAGCTAATCAGTCTTCAATAATATGTAACAAGCAGGGAAAAAAAAAAAAAGACCACTAAAAAATAGAAATGGTTGCAGCTGTTTTCTGCATTAGAGGGGAACAGCAGAATTCAGCTCTGGGGTAGACACTCTTTTGTTTAGAAAAACTTACTGGTGGGATTTTTAGAGTATGCAAAATTAGGACCCCAAGACTAGTACAGGGTGGGAGTGGAGACAGAAAGCAAAATTACTCTGCATTATCAAGTGTCAAGGATTTTGCTTTTGTGCACCACTGCTTTTGGAAGTTGAGGAGTCGTGGTGTATTCTAGAACTAGGAGAAGATGGAAATAGAGACACACATTTTGTGTGTGTATAAATATATACGTATGTGTTTATACACACACACACTCACACATAGTTACATACAGACATCAGGAAATTATAGCCATCTGGATTCTGAGCAGAAAGATCTGGAAGAAATTTCTTGGGGTAAAATTGGCTGAAACACTTAAATAGGTATGTGTGATATCAATTTAAGGATGTTTCTGATTGTACTGTAATACCCCCACCCAACCAAATATCTCTGCATTGTTTCTCTAATCTTCAGTTAGAATATGCTATATTCTATCCCATCTTGAATTACTGGTTCCTCTGGGAATGAAGAGGTTAGAGCTGTATCTACTAGGTTATAGCTAGAGTTCAGGAGATAAAGAAAGTAGTATGAATTTCAAAAGCAAAAATTTGCAAGGAGATTCAGAATCAAGAAGGTGGGGAATGCATGGCACATGAGCAGGGAAGGAGAACATCAGTGCCTTCACCTTGGGAATCCTTAGGAGGTAGGGAAGGAGGCAGTCTTCTCACAACTGAGACAGATCACAGCATTGTATTTGGATATGAAAGAAAAGTGTAGCCACAACAGGTTGCTATCCTGTCATAAATAGAACCCACAGGGTGTTGGGGCCCCCACACCTGAACCCCTACATTAGAGTCAGACTCTGCTGTCTCTCTCCCACTCTCTGCAAATGTTATCTATGAGCATTCTGTTACCTGACTTATTGTTGAGTCATTTTCTACCATCTGAAAAGCCCAGCCTCTCATTCTCTACTTATTCCCACTCTACCCATTCTTCAAGGTCAAATTAAAATTTGACCTTTTCCGTAAAGTTGATCTTGACTCTTAGAGCCTAGCTTTAGATCTCCCATTTTTGAAGTCCTATAGCACTCATATCAGGAAAGTCAAAATAAGGGAATGTCATGCTAATCTTCTATTTTCTGTTTCTTCTATCTCAGCTTTGTTTTTACCAAAGAGTAATGGAAATTCTTATTGTAAAGGAAAAGTGCAATATATTTTTCCTATGTTCCTCAGTTCTACCTAGTTTACTCCTCTGCATGTGTGCTAAGTCATTTCAGCTGTGTCCAACTCTTTGAGATGCCCTGGACTGCAGCCCACCAGGCTTCTCTGTCCATGGGATTATCCAGGCAAGAATACTGGAGTGTGTGTTGCCATGCCTTCCTCCATGGGGATCTTCCCCGCCCAGGGATCAAATCCACATCTCCTACATCTCCTGCATCGCAAGCAGATTCTTTGCCCACTGAGCCACCTGTGAAACCCACATAACTTCTTTAAGAGAAGCCAAAACAAAACAAAACTGAATAAGTTCCTTTAGTCAAACAGTGATTCAACTTGGAAGAACTTATGGAACCTTGTAATAATTATTTAAATACTGAGAGTGCAATTAACTTGCTGAGAGTAATATTTCAAATTTCAGATCAACTTGAGTACTGAAAGTTAAGGCTTTAAAGTACTACCATTGATACAAATAAAGTGTATATTTGAAACAATTCTATTTGCTACTTGAGTCAAGGGTACAAGAAGACCTACAGATTTTCATTTCATGTTTCCATTTTTATTGTCAGTTTCCTTTTTATATTTTTTAAGCACTACATTTTCTTTCTCTTGCTCTGTTTCTCTTTTGCTCCAAGCTTCTTTTTATCTACATAATATTTTGTATCTGATGCTCTAGTAGCTTCTTACAGCTATATCTCATTTATGAGCTGTCATTGAGCTGTGTGCATGCTCAATCTTGTCTGACCCTTGGTGACCCTATTGACTGTAACCTGCCAGACTCCTCTGTCAGTGGGATTCTCCAGGCAAGAATACCAGAGGCAGTTGCCATTTCCTCCAATGGAGGATCTTTCTGACCCAGAGATTGTGCCTACATCTCCTGCATTGCAGGCAAATTCTTTATTGCTAGTGCCACCTGGGAAGCCCCTATCATCTGTGCAAAAGCTTTATCATTTGAGCAGACTAGGAAATAAAATGAAGGTTCCACTTACATGAAGCTAGAGTCTAAGGTCAGAGCATAAATAAGAAGACAATTGCATATTATCAAATTACCCTTGAAACTCCCTTTGGAAGGTTCTAGATAGGAGATCTTCCTTAACAAAGTTGAACAAAGTCTATTTTTCAACCTTAATTGGAATTATGCACTCTTTGTTCAGGAGAAACACAGATAAAGTAGTTGGCTACTTTATACAGTCCAGGTAGAGAGATTCTTGAAATGGGATAAGATGTTTGGGTTCTGAGAAGCACATGGGTACTAAGACGCTGGCAGAAGTTGTATTCTAGCCTTTAGTTTAGGCTTCTTCTGAGATATTTTCACAGAAAGGCAACCCACTCCAGTATTCTTGCCTGGGAAATCCCATGGACAAAGGAACCTGGTGGGCTATAGTCCAGTGGATTGCAAAAGAGTCGGACATGACTTAGCAAAT